>NW_026778909.1:783857-1073190 GCF_030144855.1 Hypanus sabinus
TGAGACACCCTCCAACCCCTACACACCTTCCCATCACGGAGACACCCTCCAGCTCCTACACACCTCCCCATCACTGAGACACCCTCCAACCCCCACACACCTCTCCATCTCTGAGACACCCTCCAACCCCTACACACCTCCCTATCTCTGAGACACCCTCCAGCCCCTACACACCTCCCCATCACTGAGACACCCTCCAACCCCTGCACACCTCCCCATCTCTGAGACACCCTCCAACCCCTACACACCTCCCCATCACTGAGACACCCTCCAACCCCTACACACCACCCCATCACTGAGACACCAACACCTACACACCTCCCATCACTGAGACTCCCTCCAACCGCTACAAACCTCCCCATCTCTGACACCCTCCAGCCCCTACACACCTCCCATCACTGAAACCGTCCAGCCCCTACACACCTCCCCATTACTGACACCCTCCAGCCCCTACACTCCTCCCTATCACTGAGACACCCTCCAACCCCCACACACCTCCCCATCACTGAGACACCCTCGAGCCCCTACACTCCTCCCCATCACTGAGACACCCTCCAACCCCGACACAACTCCCCATCACTGAGACACCCCCCAACCCCTACAAACCTCCCCATCACTGAGACACCCTCCAGACCCTACACACCTCCCCATCTCTGAGACACCTCCAACCCCTACACACCTCCCCATCACTGAGACACCCCCCAGCCCCTACACACCTCCCCATCACTGAGACACCCTCCAACACCTACACACCTCCCCATCACTGAGACACCCTCCAGCCCCTACACACTTCCCCATCACAGAGACACCCTCCAACCCCTACACACCTCCCCATCACTGAGACACCCTCCAACCCCTACACACCTCTCCAGCACTGAGACACCCACCAACCCCTACACACCTCCCCATCTCTGAGACACCCTCCAACCCCTACACATCTCCCCATCACTGCGACACCCTCCAGCCCCTACACACCTCACCATCACTGACACCCTCCAACCCCTACACACCTCCCCATCACTGAGACACCCTCCAACACCTACACACCTCCCCATCACTGAGACAACCTCCAGCCCCGACACACCTCCCCATTACTGACACCCTCCAGCCCCTACACTCCTCCCCATCACTGAGACACCCTCCAGCCCCTACACTCCTCCCCATCACTGAGACACCCTCCAACCCCTACACACCTCCCCATCTCTGAGACACACTCCAGCCTCTAAACACCTGCCAATCACTGAGACACCCTCCATCCCCTACACACCTCCCCATCTCTGAGACACCCTCGAACCCCTACACACCTCCCCATCACTGAGACACCCTCCAGCCCCTACACACCTCACCATCACTGACACCCTCCAACCCCAACACACCTCCCCATCACTGAGACACCAACTCCTACACACCTCCCCATCACTGAGACTCCCTCCAACCGCTACACACCTCCCCATCTCTGACACCCTCCAGCCCCTACACACCTCCCCATCACTGAGACACCCTCCAGCCCCTACAAACCTCCCCATCACTGAGACACCCTCCAACCCCTACACACCTCCCCATCACTGAGACACCCTCCAACACCTACACACCTCCCCATCACTGACACCCTCCAGCCCCGACACTCCTCCCCATCACTGAGACACCCTCCAACCCCTACACACCTCCCCATCACTGAGACACCCCCCAACCCCTACACACCTCCCCATCACTGAGACACCCTCCAGCCCCTACACACCTGCCAATCACTGAGGCACCCTCCAGCCCTAACACACCTCCCCATCTCTGAGACACCCTCCAACCCCTACACACCTCCCCATCACTGAGACACCCTCCAGCCCCTACACACCTCACCATCACTGAAGCCCTCCAACCCCTACACACCTCCCCATCACTGAGACACCCTCCAACCCCTACACACCTCCCCATCTCTGAGACACACTCCAGCCTCTACACACCTGCCAATCACTGAGACACCCTCCATCCCCTACACACCTCCCCATCTCTGAGACACCCTCGAACCCCTACACACCTCCCCATCACTGAGACACCCTCCAGCCCCTACACACCTCACCATCACTGACACCCTCCAGCCCCTACACACCTCCCCATCACTGAGACACCCTCCAGCCCCTACACACCTCCCCATCACTGAGAAACCCTCCAACCCTCTACACACATCCCCATCAATGAGACACTCCAGCCCCTACACACCTCCACATCTCTGAGACACCCTTGAACCCCTACACACCTCCCCATCACTGAGACACCCTCCAGCCCCTACACACCTCACCATCACTGACACCCTCCAGCCCCTACACACCTCCCCATCACTGAGACACCCTCCAGCCCCTACACACCTCCCCATCACTGAGAAACCCTCCAACCTCTACACACCTCCCGATCACTGAGACACCAACTCCTACACACCTCCCCATCACTGAGACACCCTCCAACCCCTACACACCTCCCCATCACTGAGACACCCTCCAACACCTACACACCTCCCCATCACTGACACCCACCCGCCCCTACACACCTCCCCATCACTGACAACCTCCAACCCCTACACACCTCCCCATCACTGAGACACCCTCCAACCGCTACACTCCTCCCCATCACTGACACCGTCCAGCCCCTACACACCTCCCCATCACTGACACCCTCCAACCCCTACACTCCTCCCCATCACTGAGACACCCTCCAACCCCTACACTCCTCCCCATCACTGAGACACCCTCCAAACCCCACACACCTCCCCATCACTGAGACACCCTCCAGCCCCTACACTCCTCCCCATCACTGAGACACCCTCCAACCACTACACTCCTCCCCATCACTGAGACACCCTCCAACCCCTACACACCTCCCCATCACTGAGACACCCCCCAACCCCTACACACCTCCCCATCACTGAGACACCCTCCAGCCCCTACACACCTGCCAATCACTGAGACACCCTCCAGCCCCTACACACCTCCCCATCTCTGAGACACTCTCCAACCCCTACACACCTCCCCATCACTGAGACACCCTCCAGCCCCTACACACCTCACCATCACTGAGACACCCTCCAGCCCCTACACACCTCACCATCACTGAAACCCTCCAACCCCTACACACCTCACCATCACTGAGACACCCTCCAACCCCTACACACCTCACCATCACTGAGACACCCCCCAGCCCCTACACACCTCCCCATCTCTGAGACACCCTCCAGCCCCTACACTCCTCCCCATCTCTGAGACACCCTCCAACCGCTACACACCTCCCCATCTCTGACACCCTCCAGCCCCTACACACCTCCCCATTACTGAGACACCCTCCAGCCCCTACACACCTCCCCATCACTAAGACACCCTCCAACCTCTAAACACTTCCCCATCACTGAGACACCCTCCAACACCTACACACCTCCCCATCACTGACACCCACCTGCCCCTACACACCTCCCCATCACTGAGACACCCTCCAGCCCCTACACACCTCACCATCACTGAAACCCTCCAACCCCTACACACCTCCCCATCACTGAGACACCCTCCAACACCTACACACCTCCCCATCACTGACACACCCACCAACCGCTACACACCTCCCCATCACTGAGACACACACCAGCCCCTACACACTTCCCCATCACTGAGACACCCTCCAACCCCTACACACCTCCCCATCACTGAGACACCCTCCAACCCCTACACACCTCTCCATCACTGAGACACCCACCAACCCCTACACACCTCCCTATCTCTGAGACACCCTCCAACCCCTACACACCTCCCTATCTCTGAGACACCCTCCAGCCCCTATACACTTCCCCATCACTGAGACACCCTCCAACCCCTACACACCTCCCCATCACTGAGACACCCTCCAACCCCTACACACCTCCCTATCTCTGAGACACCCACCAGCCCCTACACACTTCCCCATCACTGAGACACCCTCCAACCCTCTACACACATCCCCATCACTGAGACACTCCAGCCCCTACACACCTCCACATCACTGAGACAACCTCCAGCCCCTACACACCTCCCCATCAATGAAACACCCTCCAGTCCCTACACACATCCCTATCACTGAGACACCCTCCAACCCCTACACACCTTCCCATCACGGAGACACCCTCCAGCTCCTACACACCTCCCCATCACTGAGACACCCTCCAACCCCCACACACCTCTCCATCTCTGAGACACCCTCCAACCCCTACACACCTCCCTATCTCTGAGACACCCTCCAGCCCCTACACACCTCCCCATCACTGAGACACCCTCCAACCCCTGCACACCTCCCCATCTCTGAGACACCCTCCAACCCCTACACACCTCCCCATCACTGAGACACCCTCCAACCCCTACACACCACCCCATCACTGAGACACCAACACCTACACACCTCCCCATCACTGAGACTCCCTCCAACCGCTACACACCTCCCCATCTCTGACACCCTCCAGCCCCTACACACCTCCCCATCACTGAGACACCCTCCAGCCCCTACACACCTCCCCATCACTGAGACACCCTCCAGCCCCTAAAAACCTCCCCATCACTGAGACACCCTCCAACCCCTACACACCTCCCCATCACTGAGACACCCTCCAACCCCTACACACCTCCCTATCTCTGAGACACCCACCAGCCCCTACACACTTCCCCATCACTGAGACACCCTCCAACCCTCTACACACATCCCCATCAATGAGACACTCCAGCCCCTACACACCTCCACATCACTGAGACAACCTCCAGCCCCTACACACCTCCCCATCAATGAAACACCCTCCAGTCCCTACACACTTCCCCATCACTGAGACACCCTCCAACCCTCTACACACCTCCCCATCACTGAGACTCCCTCCAGCCCCTACACACCTCACCATCACTGAAACCCTCCAACCCCTACACACCTCCCCATCACTGAGACACCCTCCAACACCTACACACCTCCCCATCACTGACACACCCACCAACCGCTACACACCTCCCCATCACTGAGACACACACCAGCCCCTACACACTTCCCCATCACTGAGACACCCTCCAACCCCTACACACCTCCCCATCACTGAGACACCCTCCAATCCCTACACACCTCTCCATCACTGAGACACCCACCAACCCCTACACACCTCCCTATCTCTGAGACACCCTCCAACCCCTACACACCTCCCTATCTCTGAGACACCCTCCAGCCCCTATACACTTCCCCATCACTGAGACACCCTCCAACCCCTACACACCTCCCCATCACTGAGACACCCTCCAACCCCTACACACCTCCCTATCTCTGAGACACCCACCAGCCACTACACACTTCCCCATCACTGAGACACCCTCCAACCCTCTACACACATCCCCATCACTGAGACACTCCAGCCCCTACACACCTCCACATCACTGAGACAACCTCCAGCCCCTACACACCTCCCCATCAATGAAACACCCTCCAGTCCCTACACACATCCCTATCACTGAGACACCCTCCAACCCCTACACACCTTCCCATCACGGAGACACCCTCCAGCTCCTACACACCTCCCCATCACTGAGACACCCTCCAACCCCCACACACCTCTCCATCTCTGAGACACCCTCCAACCCCTACACCTCCCTATCTCTGAGACACCCTCCAGCCCCTACACACCTCCCCATCACTGAGACACCCTCCAACCCCTGCACACCTCCCCATCTCTGAGACACCCTCCAACCCCTACACACCTCCCCATCACTGAGACACCCTCCAACCCCTACACACCACCCCATCACTGAGACACCAACACCTACACACCTCCCCATCACTGAGACTCCCTCCAACCGCTACACACCTCCCCATCTCTGACACCCTCCAGCCCCTACACACCTCCCCATCACTGAGACACCCTCCAGCCCCTACACACCTCCCCATCACTGAGACACCCTCCAGCCCCTAAAAACATCCCCATCACTGAGACACCCTCCAACCCCTACACACCTCCCCATCACTGAGACACCCTCCAACCCCTACACACCTCCCTATCTCTGAGACACCCACCAGCCCCTACACACTTCCCCATCACTGAGACACCCTCCAACCCTCTACACACATCCCCATCAATGAGACACTCCAGCCCCTACACACCTCCACATCACTGAGACAACCTCCAGCCCCTACACACCTCCCCATCAATGAAACACCCTCCAGTCCCTACACACTTCCCCATCACTGAGACACCCTCCAACCCTCTACACACATCCCCATCACTGTGACACTCCAGCCCCTACACACCTCCACATCACTGAGACAACCTCCAGCCCGTACACACCTCCCCATCAATGAAACACCCTCCAGTCCCTACACACATCCCTATCACTGAGACACCCTCCAACCCCTACACACCTCCCCATCACGGAGACACCCTCCAGCTCCTACACACCTCCCCATCACTGAGACACCCTCCAACCCCCACACACCTCTCCATCTCTGAGACACCCTCCAACCACTACACACCTCTCCATCACTGAGACACCCTCCAACCCCTACACACCTCCCCATCACTGAGACACCCACCAACCCCTACACACCTCCCTATCTCTGAGACACCCTCCAGCCCCTACACACCTCCCCATCTCTGAGATACCCTCCAACCGCTACACTCCTCCCCATCACTGACACCGTCCAGCCCCTACACACCTCCCCATTACTGACACCCTCCAGCCCCTACACTCCTCCCCATCACTGAGACACCCTCCAACCGCTACACTCCTCCCCATCACTGACACCCTCCAACCGCTACACACCTCCCGATCACTGAGACACCCTCCAACCCCTACACTCCTCCCCATCACTGACACCGTCCAGCCCCTACACACCTCCCGATCACTGAGACACCCTCCAACCCCTACACACCTCCCCATTACTAACACCCTCCAGACCCTTACACTCCTCCCCATCACTGAGACACCCTCCAACCCCCACACACCTCCCCATCACTGAGACACCCTCCAGCCCCTACACTCCTCCCCATCACTGAGACACCCTCCAACCCCTACACTCCTCCCCATCACTGAGACACCCTCCAGCCCCTACACACCTGCCAATCACTGAGACACCCTCCAGCCGCTACACACCTCCCCATCTCTGAGACACCCCCCAACCCCTACACACCTCCCCATCACTGAGACACTCCAGCCCCTACACACCTCCACATCACTGAGACAACCTCCAGCCCGTACACACCTCCCCATCAATGAAACACCCTCCAGTCCCTACACACCTCCCCATCACGGAGACACCCTCCAGCTCCTACACACCTCCCCATCACTGAGACACCCTCCAACCCCCACACACCTCTCCATCTCTGAGACACCCTCCAACCACTACACACCTCTCCATCACTGAGACACCCTCCAACCCCTACACACCTCCCCATCACTGAGACACCCACCAACCCCTACACACCTCCCTATCTCTGAGACACCCTCCAGCCCCTACACACCTCCCCATCACTGAGACACCCTCCAACCCCTACACATCTCCCCATCTCTGAGACACCCTCCAACCCCTACACACCTCCCCATCTCTGACACCCTCCAACCCCTACACATCTCCCCATCACTGAGACACCCTCCAACCCCTACACACCTCCCCATCACTGAGACACCCTCCAGCCCCTACACACCTCCCCATCACTGAGACACCCTCCAACCCCTACACACCTCCCCATCTCTGAGACACCCTCCAACCCCTACACACCTCCCCATCTCTGACACCCTCCAACCCCTACACATCTCCCCATCACTGAGACACCCTCCAGCCCCTACACACCTCCCCATCACTGAGACACCCTCCAACCCCAACACACCTCCCCATCTCTGTGACACCCACCAACCCCTACACACCTCCCCATCACTGAGACACCCCCCAGCCCGTACACACCTCCCCATCTCTGAGACACCCTCCAGCCCCTACACTCCTCCCCATCTCTGTGACACCCACCAACCCCTACACACCTCCCCATCAGAGACACCCTCCAGCCCTTACACACCTCCCCATCACTGAGACACCCTCCAACCCCGACACACCTCCCCATCTCTGAGACACCCTCCAACCCCTACACACCTCCCCATCTCTGACACCCTCCAACCCCTATACATCTCCCCATCACTGAGACACCCCCAACACCTACACACCTCCCCATCACTGAGACACCCTCCAACCCCTACACACCTCCCCATCACTGAGACACCCTCCAACCCCTACACACCTCCCCATCTCTGAGACACACTCCAGCCTCTACACACCTGCCAATCACTGAGACACCCTCCATTACCTACACACCTCCCCATCTCTGAGACACCCTCGAACCCCTACACACCTCCACATCACTGAGACACCCTCCAGCCCCTACACATCTCACCATCACTGACACCCTCCAGCCCCTACACACCTCCCCATCACTGAGACACCCTCCAGCCCCTACACAGCTCCCCATCACTGAGACACCCTCCAGCCCCTACAAACCTCCCCATCACTGAGACACCCTCCAACGCCTACACACCTCCCCATCACTGAGACACCCTCCAACACCTACACACCTCCCCATCACTGACACCCACCAGCCCCTACACACCTCCCCATCACTGACACCCTCCAACCCCTACACACCTCCCCATCACTGAGACACCCTCCAACACCTGCACAACTCCCCATCACTGAGACACCCTCCAACCGCTACACTCCTCCCCATCACTGACACCGTCCAGCCCCTACACACCTCCCCATCACTGAGACACCCTCCAACTGCTACACTCCTCCCCATCACTGACACCGTCCAGCCCCTACACACCTCCCCATCTCTGAGACACCCTCCAAACCCGACACACCTCCCCATCACTGAGACACCCTCCAGCCCCTACACACCTCACCATCACTGAAACCCTCCAACCCCTACACACCTCCCCATCACTGAGACACCCTCCAACCCCTACACACCTCCCCATCTCTGAGACACACTCCAGCCTCTACACACCTGCCAATCACTGAGACACCCTCCATTACCTACACACCTCCCCATCTCTGAGACACCCTCGAACCCCTACACACCTCCACATCACTGAGACACCCTCCAGCCCCTACACATCTCACCATCACTGACACCCTCCAGCCCCTACACACCTCCCCATCACTGAGAAACCCTCCAGCCCCTACACACCTCCCCATCACTGAGACACCCTCCAGCCCCTACAAACCTCCCCATCACTGAGACACCCTCCAACCCCTACACACCTCCCCATCACTGAGACACCCTCCAACACCTACACACCTCCCCATCACTGACACCCTCCAACCCCTACACACCTCCCCATCACTGAGACACCCTCCAACACCTACACACATCCCCATCACTGAGACACCCTCCAACCCCTACACACCTCCCCATCACTGAGACACCCTCGAACCCCTACACACCTCTCCATCACTGAGACACCCACCAACCCCTACACACCTCCCTATCTCTGAGACACCCTCCAACCCCTACACACATCCCCATCACTGAGACACTCCAGCCCCTACACACCTCCACATCACTGAGACAACCTCCAGCCCCTACACACCTCCCCATCACTGAGACACCCTCCAGTCCCTACACACATCCCTATCACTGAGACACCCTCCAACCCCCACACACCTCCCCATCACTGAGACACTCCAACCCCTACACACCTCCCCATCACTGAGACACCCTCCAACCGCTACACACCTCCCCATCTCTGAGACACCCTCCAACTCCTACACACCTCCCCATCACTGAGACACCCTCCAGCCCCTACACACCTCCCCATCACTGAGACAACCTCCAACCCCTACACACCTCCCCATCTCTGACACACTCAAACCCCCACACACGTCCCCATCACTGAGACACCCTCCAGCCCCTACACACCTCCCCATCTCTGAGACACCCTCCAGCCCCTACACTCCTCCCCATCACTGAGACACTCCAGCCCCTACACACCTCCACATCTCTGTGACACCTTCCAGCCCCTACACACCTCCCCATCACTGAGACACCCTCCAGCCCCTACACACCTCCCCATCACTGTCACCCTCCAACCCCTACACACCTCCCCATCACTGTCACCCTCCAACCCCTACACACCTCCCAATTACCGAGACACCCTCCAACCCCTACACACCTCCCCATCACTGAGACACCCTCCAACCCCTACACACCTGCCCATCACTGAGACACCCTCCAGCCCCTACACACCTCCCCATCACTGAGACACCCTCCAACCCCTACACACCTCCCCATCTCGTTGACTCCCTCTGGCCCCTACACACCTCCCTACATCACTGAGACACCCTCCAGCCCCTACACACCTCCCCATCTCTGTGACACCCACCAACCCCTACACACCTCCCCATCAGAGACACCCTCCAGCCCTTACACACCTCCCCATCACTGAGACACCCTCCAACCCCGACACACCTCCCCATCTCTGAGACACCCTCCAACCCCTACACACCTCCCCATCTCTGACACCCTCCAACCCCTATACATCTCCCCATCACTGAGACACCCCCAACACCTACACACCTCCCCATCACTGAGACACCCTCCAACCCCTACACACCTCCCCATCACTGAGACACCCTCCAACCCCTACACACCTCCCCATCTCTGAGACACACTCCAGCCTCTACACACCTGCCAATCACTGAGACACCCTCCATTACCTACACACCTCCCCATCTCTGAGACACCCTCGAACCCCTACACACCTCCACATCACTGAGACACCCTCCAGCCCCTACACATCTCACCATCACTGATACCCTCCAGCCCCTACACACCTCCCCATCACTGAGACACCCTCCAGCCCCTACACAGCTCCCCATCACTGAGACACCCTCCAGCCCCTACAAACCTCCCCATCACTGAGACACCCTCCAACGCCTACACACCTCCCCATCACTGAGACACCCTCCAACACCTACACACCTCCCCATCACTGACACCCACCAGCCCCTACACACCTCCCCATCACTGACACCCTCCAACCCCTACACACCTCCCCATCACTGAGACACCCTCCAACACCTGCACAACTCCCCATCACTGAGACACCCTCCAACCGCTACACTCCTCCCCATCACTGACACCGTCCAGCCCCTACACACCTCCCCATCACTGAGACACCCTCCAACTGCTACACTCCTCCCCATCACTGACACCGTCCAGCCCCTACACACCTCCCCATCTCTGAGACACCCTCCAAACCCGACACACCTCCCCATCACTGAGACACCCTCCAGCCCCTACACACCTCACCATCACTGAAACCCTCCAACCCCTACACACCTCCCCATCACTGAGACACCCTCCAACCCCTACACACCTCCCCATCTCTGAGACACACTCCAGCCTCTACACACCTGCCAATCACTGAGACACCCTCCATTACCTACACACCTCCCCATCTCTGAGACACCCTCGAACCCCTACACACCTCCACATCACTGAGACACCCTCCAGCCCCTACACATCTCACCATCACTGACACCCTCCAGCCCCTACACACCTCCCCATCACTGAGAAACCCTCCAGCCCCTACACACCTCCCCATCACTGAGACACCCTCCAGCCCCTACAAACCACCCCATCACTGAGACACCCTCCAACCCCTACACACCTCCCCATCACTGAGACACCCTCCAACACCTACACACCTCCCCATCACTGACACCCTCCAACCCCTACACACCTCCCCATCACTGAGACACCCTCCAACACCTACACACTTCCCCATCACTGAGACACCCTCCAACCCCTACACACCTCCCCATCACTGAGACACCCTCCAACCCCTACACACCTCTCCATCACTGAGACACCCACCAACCCCTACACACCTCCCTATCTCTGAGACACCCTCCAACCCCTACACACATCCCCATCACAGAGACACTCCAGCCCCTACACACCTCCACATCACTGAGACAACCTCCAGCCCCTACACACCTCCCCATCACTGAGACACCCTCCAGTCCCTACACACATCCCTATCACTGAGACACCCTCCAACCCCCACACACCTCCCCATCACTGAGACACTCCAACCCCTACACACCTCCCCATCACTGAGACACCCTCCAACCGCTACACACCTCCCCATCTCTGAGACACCCTCCAACCCCTACACACCTCCCCATCACTGAGACACCCTCCAGCCCCTACACACCTCCCCATCACTGAGACAACCTCCAACCCCTACACACCTCCCCATCTCTGACACACTCAAACCCCCACACACGTCCCCATCACTGAGACACCCTCCAGCCCCTACACACCTCCCCATCTCTGAGACACCCTCCAGCCCCTACACTCCTCCCCATCACTGAGACACTCCAGCCCCTACACACCTCCACATCACTGAGACAACCTCCAGCCCCTACACACCTCCCCATCTCTGTGACACCTTCCAGCCCCTACACACCTCCCCATCACTGAGACACCCTCCAGCCCCTACACACCTCCCCATCACTGTCACCCTCCAACCCCTACACACCTCCCCATCACTGTCACCCTCCAACCCCTACACACCTCCCAATTACTGAGACACCCTCCAACCCCTACACACCTCCCCATCACTGAGACACCCTCCAACCCCTACACACCTCCCCATCACTGAGACACCCTCCAACCCCTACACACCTCTCCATCACTGAGACACCCACCAACCCCTACACACCTCCCTATCTCTGAGACACCCTCCAACCCCTACACACATCCCCATCACAGAGACACTCCAGCCCCTACACACCTCCACATCACTGAGACAACCTCCAGCCCCTACACACCTCCCCATCACTGAGACACCCTCCAGTCCCTACACACATCCCTATCACTGAGACACCCTCCAACCCCCACACACCTCCCCATCACTGAGACACTCCAACCCCTACACACCTCCCCATCACTGAGACACCCTCCAACCGCTACACACCTCCCCATCTCTGAGACACCCTCCAACCCCTACACACCTCCCCATCACTGAGACACCCTCCAGCCCCTACACACCTCCCCATCACTGAGACAACCTCCAACCCCTACACACCTCCCCATCTCTGACACACTCAAACCCCCACACACGTCCCCATCACTGAGACACCCTCCAGCCCCTACACACCTCCCCATCTCTGAGACACCCTCCAGCCCCTACACTCCTCCCCATCACTGAGACACTCCAGCCCCTACACACCTCCACATCACTGAGACAACCTCCAGCCCCTACACACCTCCCCATCTCTGTGACACCTTCCAGCCCCTACACACCTCCCCATCACTGAGACACCCTCCAGCCCCTACACACCTCCCCATCACTGTCACCCTCCAACCCCTACACACCTCCCCATCACTGTCACCCTCCAACCCCTACACACCTCCCAATTACTGAGACACCCTCCAACCCCTACACACCTCCCCATCACTGAGACACCCTCCAACCCCTACACACCTGCCCATCACTGAGACACCCTCCAGCCCCTACACACCTCCCCATCACTGAGACACCCTCCAACCCCTACACACCTCCCCATCTCGTTGACTCCCTCTGGCCCCTACACACCTCCCTATCACTGAGACACCCTCCAGCCCCTACACACCTCCCCACCTATGAGACATCCTCCAACCCCTACACACCTCCTAATCACTGAGACACCCTCCAACCCCTACACACCTCCCCATCACTGAGACACCCTCTGGCCCCGACACACCTCCCCACCTCTGAGACACCCTCCAGCCACTACACACCACCCCATCACTGAGACACCCTCCAACCCCTACACACCTCCCCATCTCTGAGACACCCTCCAGCCACTACACACCACCCCATCACTGAGACACCCTCCAACCCCTACACACCTCCCCATCTCTGTGACACCCTCTGGCCCCTACACACCTCCCCATCACTGAGACACCCTCCAACCCGTACACTCCTCCCCATCACTGAGACACCCTCCAACCCCTACACACCTCCCCATCACTGAGACACCCTCCAACCCCTACACACCTCCCCATCTCTGAGACACCCTACACACCTCCCCATCACTGAGACACCCTCCAACCCCTACACTCCTCCTCATCTCTGACACCCTCCAACCCCTACACACCTCCCCATCTCTGAGACAGCCTCCAGCCCCTACACACCTCCCCATCACTGAGACACCCTCCAACCCCTACACACCTCCCCATCACTGAGACACCCTGCAACCCCTACACTCCTCCCCATCACTGAGACACCCTCCAACCCCTACACACCTCCTAATCACTGAGACACCCTCCAACCCCTACACACCTCCCCATCTCTGAGACACCCTGCAACCCCTACAAACCTCCCCATCTCTGAGACACCCTCCAACCGCTACACACCTCCCTATCACTGAGACACCCTCCAACTGCTACACTCCTCCCCATCACTGACACCGTCCAGCCCCTACACACCTCCCCATCTCTGAGACACCCTCCAAACCCGACACACCTCCCCATCACTGAGACACCCTCCAGCCCCTACACACCTCACCATCACTGAAACCCTCCAACCCCTACACACCTCCCCATCACTGAGACACCCTCCAACCCCTACACACCTCCCCATCTCTGAGACACACTCCAGCCTCTACACACCTGCCAATCACTGAGACACCCTCCATTACCTACACACCTCCCCATCTCTGAGACACCCTCGAACCCCTACACACCTCCACATCACTGAGACACCCTCCAGCCCCTACACATCTCACCATCACTGACACCCTCCAGCCCCTACACACCTCCCCATCACTGAGAAACCCTCCAGCCCCTACACACCTCCCCATCACTGAGACACCCTCCAGCCCCTACAAACCACCCCATCACTGAGACACCCTCCAACCCCTACACACCTCCCCATCACTGAGACACCCTCCAACACCTACACACCTCCCCATCACTGACACCCTCCAACCCCTACACACCTCCCCATCACTGAGACACCCTCCAACACCTACACACTTCCCCATCACTGAGACACCCTCCAACCCCTACACACCTCCCCATCACTGAGACACCCTCCAACCCCTACACACCTCTCCATCACTGAGACACCCACCAACCCCTACACACCTCCCTATCTCTGAGACACCCTCCAACCCCTACACACATCCCCATCACAGAGACACTCCAGCCCCTACACACCTCCACATCACTGAGACAACCTCCAGCCCCTACACACCTCCCCATCACTGAGACACCCTCCAGTCCCTACACACATCCCTATCACTGAGACACCCTCCAACCCCCACACACCTCCCCATCACTGAGACACTCCAACCCCTACACACCTCCCCATCACTGAGACACCCTCCAACCGCTACACACCTCCCCATCTCTGAGACACCCTCCAACCCCTACACACCTCCCCATCACTGAGACACCCTCCAGCCCCTACACAACTCCCCATCACTGAGACAACCTCCAACCCCTACACACCTCCCCATCTCTGACACACTCAAACCCCCACACACGTCCCCATCACTGAGACACCCTCCAGCCCCTACACACCTCCCCATCTCTGAGACACCCTCCAGCCCCTACACTCCTCCCCATCACTGAGACACTCCAGCCCCTACACACCTCCACATCACTGAGACAACCTCCAGCCCCTACACACCTCCCCATCTCTGTGACACCTTCCAGCCCCTACACACCTCCCCATCACTGAGACACCCTCCAGCCCCTACACACCTCCCCATCACTGTCACCCTCCAACCCCTACACACCTCCCCATCACTGTCACCCTCCAACCCCTACACACCTCCCAATTACTGAGACACCCTCCAACCCCTACACACCTCCCCATCACTGAGACACCCTCCAACCCCTACACACCTCCCCATCACTGAGACACCCTCCAACCCCTACACACCTCTCCATCACTGAGACACCCACCAACCCCTACACACCTCCCTATCTCTGAGACACCCTCCAACCCCTACACACATCCCCATCACAGAGACACTCCAGCCCCTACACACCTCCACATCACTGAGACAACCTCCAGCCCCTACACACCTCCCCATCACTGAGACACCCTCCAGTCCCTACACACATCCCTATCACTGAGACACCCTCCAACCCCCACACACCTCCCCATCACTGAGACACTCCAACCCCTACACACCTCCCCATCACTGAGACACCCTCCAACCGCTACACACCTCCCCATCTCTGAGACACCCTCCAACCCCTACACACCTCCCCATCACTGAGACACCCTCCAGCCCCTACACACCTCCCCATCACTGAGACAACCTCCAACCCCTACACACCTCCCCATCTCTGACACACTCAAACCCCCACACACGTCCCCATCACTGAGACACCCTCCAGCCCCTACACACCTCCCCATCTCTGAGACACCCTCCAGCCCCTACACTCCTCCCCATCACTGAGACACTCCAGCCCCTACACACCTCCACATCACTGAGACAACCTCCAGCCCCTACACACCTCCCCATCTCTGTGACACCTTCCAGCCCCTACACACCTCCCCATCACTGAGACACCCTCCAGCCCCTACACACCTCCCCATCACTGTCACCCTCCAACCCCTACACACCTCCCCATCACTGTCACCCTCCAACCCCTACACACCTCCCAATTACTGAGACACCCTCCAACCCCTACACACCTCCCCATCACTGAGACACCCTCCAACCCCTACACACCTGCCCATCACTGAGACACCCTCCAGCCCCTACACACCTCCCCATCACTGAGACACCCTCCAACCCCTACACACCTCCCCATCTCGTTGACTCCCTCTGGCCCCTACACACCTCCCTATCACTGAGACACCCTCCAGCCCCTACACACCTCCCCACCTATGAGACATCCTCCAACCCCTACACACCTCCTAATCACTGAGACACCCTCCAACCCCTACACACCTCCCCATCACTGAGACACCCTCTGGCCCCGACACACCTCCCCACCTCTGAGACACCCTCCAGCCACTACACACCACCCCATCACTGAGACACCCTCCAACCCCTACACACCTCCCCATCTCTGAGACACCCTCCAGCCACTACACACCACCCCATCACTGAGACACCCTCCAACCCCTACACACCTCCCCATCTCTGTGACACCCTCTGGCCCCTACACACCTCCCCATCACTGAGACACCCTCCAACCCGTACACTCCTCCCCATCACTGAGACACCCTCCAACCCCTACACACCTCCCCATCACTGAGACACCCTCCAACCCCTACACACCTCCCCATCTCTGAGACACCCTACACACCTCCCCATCACTGAGACACCCTCCAACCCCTACACTCCTCCTCATCTCTGACACCCTCCAACCCCTACACACCTCCCCATCTCTGAGACAGCCTCCAGCCCCTACACACCTCCCCATCACTGAGACACCCTCCAACCCCTACACACCTCCCCATCACTGAGACACCCTGCAACCCCTACACTCCTCCCCATCACTGAGACACCCTCCAACCCCTACACACCTCCTAATCACTGAGACACCCTCCAACCCCTACACACCTCCCCATCTCTGAGACACCCTGCAACCCCTACAAACCTCCCCATCTCTGAGACACCCTCCAACCGCTACACACCTCCCTATCACTGAGACACCCTCCAGCCCCTACACACCTCCCCATCACTGAGACACCCTCCAACCCCTATACACCTCCCCATCACTGAGACACCCTCCAACCCCTACACACCTCCCCATCTCTGAGACACCCTACACACCTCCCCATCACTGAGACACCCTACACACCTCCCCATCACTGAGACACCCTCCAACCCCTACACACCTCCCCATCACTGAGACACCCTCCAACCGCTACACACCTCCCCATCACTGAGACACCCTCCAACCCCTACACAGCTCCCCATCTCTGAGACACCCTCCAACCCCTACACACCTCCCCATCACTGAGACACCCTCCAACCCCTACACACCACCCCATCTCTGAGACACCCTCCAGCCACTACACTCCTCCCCATCTCCGAGACACCGTCCAACCGCTACACACCTCCCCATCTCTGACACCCTCCAACCCCTACACACCTCCCCATCACTGAGACAGCCTCCAACCCCTACACACCTCCCCATCACTGAGACACCCTCCAACCGCTACACACCTCCCCATCACTGAGACACCCTCCAACCCCTACACACCTCCCCATCTCTGAGACACCCTCCAACCCCTACACACTTCCCCATCACTGAGACACCCTCCAACCCCTACACACCTCCCCATCTCTGAGACACCCTCCAGCCCCTACACTCCTCCCCATCACTGAGACACCCTCCAACCCCTACACACCTCCCCATCACTGTGTCACCCTCCAGCCCCTACACACCTCCCCATCACTGACACCCTCCAACCCCTACACACCTCCCCATCACAGAGACACCCTCCAACCGCTACTCACCTCTCCATCTCTGAGACACCCTCCAACCCCTACACACCTCCACATCACTGAGACACCCTCCAACCCCTACACACCTCCCCATCACTGAGACAGCATCCAACCCCTACACACCTCCCCATCACTGAGACACCCTCCAACCCCTATACACCTCCCCATCACTGAGACACCCTCCAACCCATACACACCTCCCCATCACTGAGACACCCTCCAACCCCTACACACCTCTCCATCTCTGAGACACCCTGCAACCCCTACACACCTCCCCATCACTGAGACACCCTCCAACCCATACACACCTCCCCATCACTGAGACACCCTCCAACCCCTACACACCTCTCCATCTCTGAGACACCGTCCAACCACTACACACCTCTCCATCACTGAGACACCCTCCAACCCCTACACACCTCCCGATCACTGAGACACCCTCCAACCCCTACACACCTCCCCATCACTGAGACACCCTCCAGCCCCTACACACCTCCCCATCACTGAGACACCCTCCAACCCCTACACACCTCCCCATCTCTGAGACACCCTCCAACCCCTACACACCTCCCCATCTCTGACACCCTCCAACCCCTACACATCTCCCCATCACTGAGACACCCTCCAGCCCCTACACACCTCCCCATCACTGAGACACCCTCCAACCCCTACACACCTCTCCATCTCTGTGACACCCTCGAACCCCTACACACCTCCCCATTACTGAGACACCCGCCAGCCCCTACACTCCTCCCCATCTCTAAGACACCCTCCAGCCCCTACACTCCTCCCCATCTCTGAGACACCCTCCAGCCCCTACACTCCTCCCCATCACTGAGACAGCCACCAACCCCTACACACCTCCCCATTACTGTGACACCCTACAACCCCTACACACCTCCCCATCACTGAAACACCCTCCAACCCGTACACACCTCCCCATCTCTGAGACACCCTCCAACCCCTACACACCTCCCCATCACTGAGACACCCACCAACCGCTACACTCCTCCCCATCTCTGACACCCTCCGACCCCTACACACCTCCCCATCTCTGAGACACCCTCCAGCCCCTACACTCTTCCCCATCACTGAGACACCCTCCAACCCCTACACAGCTCCCCATCACTGTGACACCCTACAACCCCTACACACCTCCCCATCACTGAGACACCATCCAACCCCTACACACCTCCCCATCACTGAGACACCCTCCAACCCCTACACACCTCCCCATCACTGAGACATCCTCCAACCCCTACACACCTCCCCATCTCTGAGACACCCCCCGAACCCCTACACACCTCCCCATCACTGAGACACCCTCCAACCCTTACACACCTCCCCATCTCTGAGACACCCCCCGAACCCGTACACACCTCCCCATCTCTGAGACACCCTGCAACCCCTACAAACCTCCCCATCTCTGAGACACCCTCCAACCGCTACACACCTCCCTATCACTGAGACACCCTCCAGCCCCTACACACCTCCCCATCACTGAGACACCCTCCAACCCCTATACACCTCCCCATCACTGAGACACCCTCCAACCCCTACACACCTCCCCATCTCTGAGACACCCTACACACCTCCCCATCACTGAGACACCCTACACACCTCCCCATCACTGAGACACCCTCCAACCCCTACACACCTCCCCATCACTGAGACACCCTACACACCTCCCCATCACTGAGACACCCTCCAACCCCTACACACCTCCCCATCACTGAGACACCCTCCAACCGCTACACACCTCCCCATCACTGAGACACCCTCCAACCCCTACACAGCTCCCCATCTCTGAGACACCCTCCAACCCCTACACACCTCCCCATCACTGAGACACCCTCCAACCCCTACACACCACCCCATCTCTGAGACACCCTCCAGCCACTACACTCCTCCCCATCTCCGAGACACCGTCCAACCGCTACACACCTCCCCATCTCTGACACCCTCCAACCCCTACACACCTCCCCATCACTGAGACAGCCTCCAACCCCTACACACCTCCCCATCACTGAGACACCCTCCAACCGCTACACACCTCCCCATCACTGAGACACCCTCCAACCCCTACACACCTCCCCATCTCTGAGACACCCTCCAACCCCTACACACTTCCCCATCACTGAGACACCCTCCAACCCCTACACACCTCCCCATCTCTGAGACACCCTCCAGCCCCTACACTCCTCCCCATCACTGAGACACCCTCCAACCCCTACACACCTCCCCATCACTGTGTCACCCTCCAGCCCCTACACACCTCCCCATCACTGACACCCTCCAACCCCTACACACCTCCCCATCACAGAGACACCCTCCAACCGCTACTCACCTCTCCATCTCTGAGACACCCTCCAACCCCTACACACCTCCACATCACTGAGACACCCTCCAACCCCTACACACCTCCCCATCACTGAGACAGCATCCAACCCCTACACACCTCCCCATCACTGAGACACCCTCCAACCCCTATACACCTCCCCATCACTGAGACACCCTCCAACCCATACACACCTCCCCATCACTGAGACACCCTCCAACCCCTACACACCTCTCCATCTCTGAGACACCCTGCAACCCCTACACACCTCCCCATCACTGAGACACCCTCCAACCCATACACACCTCCCCATCACTGAGACACCCTCCAACCCCTACACACCTCTCCATCTCTGAGACACCGTCCAACCACTACACACCTCTCCATCACTGAGACACCCTCCAACCCCTACACACCTCCCGATCACTGAGACACCCTCCAACCCCTACACACCTCCCCATCACTGAGACACCCTCCAGCCCCTACACACCTCCCCATCACTGAGACACCCTCCAACCCCTACACACCTCCCCATCTCTGAGACACCCTCCAACCCCTACACACCTCCCCATCTCTGACACCCTCCAACCCCTACACATCTCCCCATCACTGAGACACCCTCCAGCCCCTACACACCTCCCCATCACTGAGACACCCTCCAACCCCTACACACCTCTCCATCTCTGTGACACCCTCGAACCCCTACACACCTCCCCATTACTGAGACACCCGCCAGCCCCTACAATCCTCCCCATCTCTAAGACACCCTCCAGCCCCTACACTCCTCCCCATCTCTGAGACACCCTCCAGCCCCTACACTCCTCCCCATCACTGAGACAGCCACCAACCCCTACACACCTCCCCATTACTGTGACACCCTACAACCCCTACACACCTCCCCATCACTGAAACACCCTCCAACCCGTACACACCTCCCCATCTCTGAGACACCCTCCAACCCCTACACACCTCCCCATCACTGAGACACCCACCAACCGCTACACTCCTCCCCATCTCTGACACCCTCCGACCCCTACACACCTCCCCATCTCTGAGACACCCTCCAGCCCCTACACTCTTCCCCATCACTGAGACACCCTCCAACCCCTACACAGCTCCCCATCACTGTGACACCCTACAACCCCTACACACCTCCCCATCACTGAGACACCATCCAACCCCTACACACCTCCCCATCACTGAGACACCCTCCAACCCCTACACACCTCCCCATCACTGAGACATCCTCCAACCCCTACACACCTCCCCATCTCTGAGACACCCCCCGAACCCCTACACACCTCCCCATCACTGAGACACCCTCCAACCCTTACACACCTCCCCATCTCTGAGACACCCCCCGAACCCGTACACACCTCCCCATCTCTGAGACACCCTGCAACCCCTACAAACCTCCCCATCTCTGAGACACCCTCCAACCGCTACACACCTCCCTATCACTGAGACACCCTCCAGCCCCTACACACCTCCCCATCACTGAGACACCCTCCAACCCCTATACACCTCCCCATCACTGAGACACCCTCCAACCCCTACACACCTCCCCATCTCTGAGACACCCTACACACCTCCCCATCACTGAGACACCCTACACACCTCCCCATCACTGAGACACCCTCCAACCCCTACACACCTCCCCATCACTGAGACACCCTACACACCTCCCCATCACTGAGACACCCTCCAACCCCTACACACCTCCCCATCACTGAGACACCCTCCAACCGCTACACACCTCCCCATCACTGAGACACCCTCCAACCCCTACACAGCTCCCCATCTCTGAGACACCCTCCAACCCCTACACACCTCCCCATCACTGAGACACCCTCCAACCCCTACACACCTCCCCATCTCTGAGACACCCTCCAGCCACTACACTCCTCCCCATCTCCGAGACACCGTCCAACCGCTACACACCTCCCCATCTCTGACACCCTCCAACCCCTACACACCTCCCCATCACTGAGACAGCCTCCAACCCCTACACACCTCCCCATCACTGAGACACCCTCCAACCGCTACACACCTCCCCATCACTGAGACACCCTCCAACCCCTACACACCTCCCCATCTCTGAGACACCCTCCAACCCCTACACACTTCCCCATCACTGAGACACCCTCCAACCCCTACACACCTCCCCATCTCTGAGACACCCTCCAGCCCCTACACTCCTCCCCATCACTGAGACACCCTCCAACCCCTACACACCTCCCCATCACTGTGTCACCCTCCAGCCCCTACACACCTCCCCATCACTGACACCCTCCAACCCCTACACACCTCCCCATCACTGAGACAACCTCCAACCCCTACACACCTCCCCATCTCTGACACACTCAAACCCCCACACACGTCCCCATCACTGAGACACCCTCCAGCCCCTACACACCTCCCCATCTCTGAGACACCCTCCAGCCCCTACACTCCTCCCCATCACTGAGACACTCCAGCCCCTACACACCTCCACATCACTGAGACAACCTCCAGCCCCTACACACCTCCCCATCTCTGTGACACCTTCCAGCCCCTACACACCTCCCCATCACTGAGACACCCTCCAGCCCCTACACACCTCCCCATCACTGTCACCCTCCAACCCCTACACACCTCCCCATCACTGTCACCCTCCAACCCCTACACACCTCCCAATTACTGAGACACCCTCCAACCCCTACACACCTCCCCATCACTGAGACACCCTCCAACCCCTACACACCTGCCCATCACTGAGACACCCTCCAGCCCCTACACACCTCCCCATCACTGAGACACCCTCCAACCCCTACACACCTCCCCATCTCGTTGACTCCCTCTGGCCCCTACACACCTCCCTATCACTGAGACACCCTCCAGCCCCTACACACCTCCCCACCTATGAGACATCCTCCAACCCCTACACACCTCCTAATCACTGAGACACCCTCCAACCCCTACACACCTCCCCATCACTGAGACACCCTCTGGCCCCGACACACCTCCCCACCTCTGAGACACCCTCCAGCCACTACACACCACCCCATCACTGAGACACCCTCCAACCCCTACACACCTCCCCATCTCTGAGACACCCTCCAGCCACTACACACCACCCCATCACTGAGACACCCTCCAACCCCTACACACCTCCCCATCTCTGTGACACCCTCTGGCCCCTACACACCTCCCCATCACTGAGACACCCTCCAACCCCTACACTCCTCCCCATCACTGAGACACCCTCCAACCCCTACACACCTCCCCATCACTGAGACACCCTCCAACCCCTACACACCTCCCCATCTCTGAGACACCCTACACACCTCCCCATCACTGAGACACCCTCCAACCCCTACACTCCTCCCCATCTCTGACACCCTCCAACCCCTACACACCTCCCCATCTCTGAGACAGCCTCCAGCCCCTACACACCTCCCCATCACTGAGACACCCTCCAACCCCTACACACCTCCCCATCACTGAGACACCCTGCAACCCCTACACTCCTCCCCATCACTGAGACACCCTCCAACCCCTACACACCTCCTAATCACTGAGACACCCTCCAACCCCTACACACCTCCCCATCTCTGAGACACCCTGCAACCCCTACAAACCTCCCCATCTCTGAGACACCCTCCAACCGCTACACACCTCCCTATCACTGAGACACCCTCCAGCCCCTACACACCTCCCCATCACTGAGACACCCTCCAACCCCTATACACCTCCCCATCACTGAGACACCCTCCAACCCCTACACACCTCCCCATCTCTGAGACACCCTACACACCTCCCCATCACTGAGACACCCTACACACCTCCCCATCACTGAGACACCCTCCAACCCCTACACACCTCCCCATCACTGAGACACCCTCCAACCGCTACACACCTCCCCATCACTGAGACACCCTCCAACCCCTACACAGCTCCCCATCTCTGAGACACCCTCCAACCCCTACACACCTCCCCATCACTGAGACACCCTCCAACCCCTACACACCACCCCATCTCTGAGACACCCTCCAGCCACTACACTCCTCCCCATCTCCGAGACACCGTCCAACCGCTACACACCTCCCCATCTCTGACACCCTCCAACCCCTACACACCTCCCCATCACTGAGACAGCCTCCAACCCCTACACACCTCCCCATCACTGAGACACCCTCCAACCGCTACACACCTCCCCATCACTGAGACACCCTCCAACCCCTACACACCTCCCCATCTCTGAGACACCCTCCAACCCCTACACACTTCCCCATCACTGAGACACCCTCCAACCCCTACACACCTCCCCATCTCTGAGACACCCTCCAGCCCCTACACTCCTCCCCATCACTGAGACACCCTCCAACCCCTACACACCTCCCCATCACTGTGTCACCCTCCAGCCCCTACACACCTCCCCATCACTGACACCCTCCAACCCCTACACACCTCCCCATCACAGAGACACCCTCCAACCGCTACTCACCTCTCCATCTCTGAGACACCCTCCAACCCCTACACACCTCCACATCACTGAGACACCCTCCAACCCCTACACACCTCCCCATCACTGAGACAGCATCCAACCCCTACACACCTCCCCATCACTGAGACACCCTCCAACCCCTATACACCTCCCCATCACTGAGACACCCTCCAACCCATACACACCTCCCCATCACTGAGACACCCTCCAACCCCTACACACCTCTCCATCTCTGAGACACCCTGCAACCCCTACACACCTCCCCATCACTGAGACACCCTCCAACCCATACACACCTCCCCATCACTGAGACACCCTCCAACCCCTACACACCTCTACATCTCTGAGACACCGTCCAACCACTACACACCTCTCCATCACTGAGACACCCTCCAACCCCTACACACCTCCCGATCACTGAGACACCCTCCAACCCCTACACACCTCCCCATCACTGAGACACCCTCCAGCCCCTACACACCTCCCCATCACTGAGACACCCTCCAACCCCTACACACCTCCCCATCTCTGAGACACCCTCCAACCCCTACACACCTCCCCATCTCTGACACCCTCCAACCCCTACACATCTCCCCATCACTGAGACACCCTCCAGCCCCTACACACCTCCCCATCACTGAGACACCCTCCAACCCCTACACACCTCTCCATCTCTGTCACACCCTCGAACCCCTACACACCTCCCCATTACTGAGACACCCGCCAGCCCCTACACTCCTCCCCATCTCTAAGACACCCTCCAGCCCCTACACTCCTCCCCATCTCTGAGACACCCTCCAGCCCCTATACTCCTCCCCATCACTGAGACAGCCACCAACCCCTACACACCTCCCCATTACTGTGACACCCTACAACCCCTACACACCTCCCCATCACTGAAACACCCTCCAACCCGTACACACCTCCCCATCTCTGAGACACCCTCCAACCCCTACACACCTCCCCATCACTGAGACACCCACCAACCGCTACACTCCTCCCCATCTCTGACACCCTCCGACCCCTACACACCTCCCCATCTCTGAGACACCCTCCAGCCCCTACACTCTTCCCCATCACTGAGACACCCTCCAACCCCTACACAGCTCCCCATCACTGTGACACCCTACAACCCCTACACACCTCCCCATCACTGAGACACCATCCAACCCCTACACACCTCCCCATCACTGAGACACCCTCCAACCCCTACACACCTCCCCATCACTGAGACATCCTCCAACCCCTACACACCTCCCCATCTCTGAGACACCCCCCGAACCCCTACACACCTCCCCATCACTGAGACACCCTCCAACCCTTACACACCTCCCCATCTCTGAGACACCCCCCGAACCCGTACACACCTCCCCATCTCTGAGACACCCTGCAACCCCTACAAACCTCCCCATCTCTGAGACACCCTCCAACCGCTACACACCTCCCTATCACTGAGACACCCTCCAGCCCCTACACACCTCCCCATCACTGAGACACCCTCCAACCCCTATACACCTCCCCATCACTGAGACACCCTCCAACCCCTACACACCTCCCCATCTCTGAGACACCCTACACACCTCCCCATCACTGAGACACCCTACACACCTCCCCATCACTGAGACACCCTCCAACCCCTACACACCTCCCCATCACTGAGACACCCTACACACCTCCCCATCACTGAGACACCCTCCAACCCCTACACACCTCCCCATCACTGAGACACCCTCCAACCGCTACACACCTCCCCATCACTGAGACACCCTCCAACCCCTACACAGCTCCCCATCTCTGAGACACCCTCCAACCCCTACACACCTCCCCATCACTGAGACACCCTCCAACCCCTACACACCTCCCCATCTCTGAGACACCCTCCAGCCACTACACTCCTCCCCATCTCCGAGACACCGTCCAACCGCTACACACCTCCCCATCTCTGACACCCTCCAACCCCTACACACCTCCCCATCACTGAGACAGCCTCCAACCCCTACACACCTCCCCATCACTGAGACACCCTCCAACCGCTACACACCTCCCCATCACTGAGACACCCTCCAACCCCTACACACCTCCCCATCTCTGAGACACCCTCCAACCCCTACACACTTCCCCATCACTGAGACACCCTCCAACCCCTACACACCTCCCCATCTCTGAGACACCCTCCAGCCCCTACACTCCTCCCCATCACTGAGACACCCTCCAACCCCTACACACCTCCCCATCACTGTGTCACCCTCCAGCCCCTACACACCTCCCCATCACTGACACCCTCCAACCCCTACACACCTCCCCATCACAGAGACACCCTCCAACCGCTACTCACCTCTCCATCTCTGAGACACCCTCCAACCCCTACACACCTCCACATCACTGAGACACCCTCCAACCCCTACACACCTCCCCATCACTGAGACAGCATCCAACCCCTACACACCTCCCCATCACTGAGACACCCTCCAACCCCTATACACCTCCCCATCACTGAGACACCCTCCAACCCATACACACCTCCCCATCACTGAGACACCCTCCAACCCCTACACACCTCTCCATCTCTGAGACACCCTGCAACCCCTACACACCTCCCCATCACTGAGACACCCTCCAGCCCCTACACTCCTCCCCATCACTGAGACACCCTCCAACCCCTACACACCTCCCCACCTATGAGACATCCTCCAACCCCTACACACCTCCTAATCACTGAGACACCCTCCAACCCCTACACACCTCCCCATCACTGAGACACCCTCTGGCCCCGACACACCTCCCCACCTCTGAGACACCCTCTGGCCCCTACACACCTCCTCATCTCTGAGACACCCTCCAGCCACTACACACCACCCCATCATTGAGACACCCTCCAACCCCTACACACCTCCCCATCTCCGTGACACCCTCTGGCCCCTACACACCTCCCCATCACTGGGACACCCTCCAACCCCTACACTCCTCCCCATCACTTAGACACCCTCTGGCCCCTACACTCCTCCCCATCACTGAGACACCCTCCAGCCCCTACACACCTCCCCATCACTGAGACACCCTCCAGCCCCTACACACCTGCCCATCACTGAGACACCCTCCAGCCCCTACACACCTCCCCATCACTGACACCCTCCAACTCCTACACACCTCCCCATCACTGAGACACCCTCCAACCGCTACACACCTCCCCATCACTGAGACACCCTCCAACCGCGACACACCTGCCCATCACTGAGACACCCTCCAACCCCTACACACCTCCCCATCTCTGAGACATCCTCCAACCCCTACACACCTCCCCATCTCTGGACACCCTCCAACCCCTACACACCTCCCCATCTCTGAGACACCCTCCAACCGCTACACACCTCCCTATCACTGAGACACCCTCCAGCCCCTACACACCTCCCCATCACTGAGACACCCTCCAACCCCTACACACCTCCCCATCTCTGAGATACCCTACACACTTCCCCATCACTGAGACACCCTCCAACCCCTACACTCCTCCCCATCTCTGACACCCTCCAACCCCTACACACCTCCCCATCTCTGAGACAGCCTCCAGCCCCTACACTCCTCCCCATCACTGAGACACCCTCCAACCCCTACACACCTCCCCATCACTGTGACACCCTCCAACCCCTACACACCTCCCCATCACTGAGACACCCTCCAACCCCTACACACCTCCCCATCACTGAGACAGCATCCAACCCCTACACACCTCCCCATCACTGAGACTCCCTCCAGCCCCTACACACCTCCCCACCTATGAGACATCCTCCAACCCCTACACACCTCCTAATCACTGAGACACCCTCCAACCCCTACACACCTCCCCATCACTGAGACACCCTCCAACCCCTACACTCCTCCCCATCACTGAGACACCCTCCAGCCCCTACACTCCTCCCCATCACTGAGACACCCTCCAACCCCTACACACCTGCCCATCACTGAGACACCCTCCAGCCCCTACACACCTCCCCATCACTGAGACACCCTCCAACCCCTACACACCTCCCCATCTCTTTGACTCCCTCCAACCCCTACACACCTCCTAATCACTGAGACACCCTCCAACCCCTACACACCTCCCCATCACTGAGACACCCTCTGGCCCCGACACACCTCCCCACCTCTGAGACACCCTCTGGCCCCTACACACCTCCTCATCTCTGAGACACCCTCCAGCCACTACACACCACCCCATCATTGAGACACCCTCCAACCCCTACACACCTCCCCATCTCCGTGACACCCTCTGGCCCCTACACACCTCCCCATCACTGGGACACCCTCCAACCCCTACACTCCTCCCCATCACTTAGACACCCTCTGGCCCCTACACTCCTCCCCATCACTGAGACACCCTCCAGCCCCTACACACCTCCCCATCACTGAGACACCCTCCAGCCCCTACACACCTGCCCATCACTGAGACACCCTCCAGCCCCTACACACCTCCCCATCACTGACACCCTCCAACTCCTACACACCTCCCCATCACTGAGACACCCTCCAACCGCTACACACCTCCCCATCACTGAGACACCCTCCAACCGCGACACACCTGCCCATCACTGAGACACCCTCCAACCCCTACACACCTCCCCATCTCTGAGACATCCTCCAACCCCTACACACCTCCCCATCTCTGGACACCCTCCAACCCCTACACACCTCCCCATCTCTGAGACACCCTCCAACCGCTACACACCTCCCTATCACTGAGACACCCTCCAGCCCCTACACACCTCCCCATCACTGAGACACCCTCCAACCCCTACACACCTCCCCATCTCTGAGATACCCTACACACTTCCCCATCACTGAGACACCCTCCAACCCCTACACTCCTCCCCATCTCTGACACCCTCCAACCCCTACACACCTCCCCATCTCTGAGACAGCCTCCAGCCCCTACACTCCTCCCCATCACTGAGACACCCTCCAACCCCTACACACCTCCCCATCACTGTGACACCCTCCAACCCCTACACACCTCCCCATCACTGAGACACCCTCCAACCCCTACACACCTCCCCATCACTGAGACAGCATCCAACCCCTACACACCTCCCCATCACTGAGACTCCCTCCAGCCCCTACACACCTCCCCACCTATGAGACATCCTCCAACCCCTACACACCTCCTAATCACTGAGACACCCTCCAACCCCTACACACCTCCCCATCACTGAGACACCCTCCAACCCCTACACTCCTCCCCATCACTGAGACACCCTCCAGCCCCTACACTCCTCCCCATCACTGAGACACCCTCCAACCCCTACACACCTGCCCATCACTGAGACACCCTCCAGCCCCTACACACCTCCCCATCACTGAGACACCCTCCAACCCCTACACACCTCCCCATCTCTTTGACTCCCTCCAACCCCTACACACCTCCTAATCACTGAGACACCCTCCAACCCCTACACACCTCCCCATCACTGAGACACCCTCTGGCCCCGACACACCTCCCCACCTCTGAGACACCCTCCGGCCCCGACACACCTCCCCATCTCTGAGACACCCTCTGGCCCCTACACACCTCCTCATCACTGGGACACCCTCCAACCCCTACACTCCTCCCCATCACTTAGACACCCTCTGGCCCCTACACTCCTCCCCATCACTGAGACACCCTCCAGCCCCTACACACCTCCCCATCACTGAGACACCCTCCAGCCCCTACACACCTGCCCATCACTGAGACACCCTCCAGCCCCTACACACCTCCCCATCACTGACACCCTCCAACTCCTACACACCTCCCCATCACTGAGACACCCTCCAACCGCTACACACCTCCCCATCACTGAGACACCCTCCAACCGCGACACACCTGCCCATCACTGAGACACCCTCCAACCCCTACACACCTCCCCATCTCTGAGACATCCTCCAACCCCTACACACCTCCCCATCTCTGGACACCCTCCAACCCCTACACACCTCCCCATCTCTGAGACACCCTCCAACCGCTACACACCTCCCTATCACTGAGACACCCTCCAGCCCCTACACACCTCCCCATCACTGAGACACCCTCCAACCCCTACACACCTCCCCATCTCTGAGATACCCTACACACTTCCCCATCACTGAGACACCCTCCAACCCCTACACTCCTCCCCATCTCTGACACCCTCCAACCCCTACACACCTCCCCATCTCTGAGACAGCCTCCAGCCCCTACACTCCTCCCCATCACTGAGACACCCTCCAACCCCTACACACCTCCCCATCACTGTGACACCCTCCAACCCCTACACACCTCCCCATCACTGAGACACCCTCCAACCCCTACACTCCTCCCCATCACTGAGACACCCTCCAGCCCCTACACTCCTCCCCATCACTGAGACACCCTCCAACCCCTACACACCTGCCCATCACTGAGACACCCTCCAGCCCCTACACACCTCCCCATCACTGAGACACCCTCTGGCCCCGACACACCTCCCCATCTCTTAGACACCCTCCGGCCCCGACACACCTCCCCATCTCTGAGACACCCTCTGGCCCCTACACACCTCCTCATCTCTGAGACACCCTCCAACCCCTACACACCTCCCCATCTCTGAGACACCCTCCAACCCCTACACACCTCCCCATCTCCGTGACACCCTCTGGCCCCTACACACCTCCCCATCACTGAGACACCCTCCAACCCCTACACTCCTCCCCATCACTGAGACACCCTCCAGCCCCTACACTCCTCCCCATCACTGAGACACCCTCCAGCTCCTACACACCTCGCCATCACTGAGACACCCTCCAACCCCTACACACCTCCCCATCACTGAGACACCCTCCAGCCCCTACACACCTCCCCATCACTGAGACACCCTCCAGCCCCTACACACCTCCCCACCTATGAGACATCCTCCAACCCCTACACACCTCCTAATCACTGAGACACCCTCCAACCCCTACACACCTCCCCATCACTGAGACACCCTCTGGCCCCGACACTCCTCCCCACCTCTGAGTCACCCTCTGGCCCCTACACACCTCCCCATCTCTGAGACACCCTCCAGCCACTACACACCTCCCCATCTCTGTGACACCCTCTGGCCCCTACACACCTCCCCATCACTGAGACACCCTCCAGCCCCTACACTCCTCCCCATCACTGAGACACCCTCCAACCCCTACACTCCACCCTGCCTTTGTGATCCCCACTGGGCACTACACCCCTCCTTATCTCTGTGACCACATCCCTCCCCTGTACCCCTCCCATTTCAGGTATCTCCTCCCTGACTCTGTAACCCCCTCCCATCCCCTACACCCATCCCTACCACTTTGAGAAGTTTGCCTGGTCTGAGGTAAACTCTCTCCCTCTTCTGCCAGGTGCTGACTGACCTGCCAAGCCTTTGTATACATGGCCTGTTTTTTTCAGGTTTTCAGCATCAGTGACTTTCTAGCCTCACGTCAAAGTGTTTGGGAACAGTTGCTGGAGACTCGTGTCAGGGAAGCGAAGCGGGACTAATGGGGAGGTACCTTTATGAAGTAGGCTTTGGCAGAGATGCTGGCTCGCTTGGCATCAGGATGTTCCAGCTCCTCGTTGATGCTGCTCTGAATGATCCGTACTACATCGTCGGAGAAACCCAGCTACAGGGAGGGAGAGCGCAAGGTGAGGAGTCTGAACAAGAGGGTGAAGGTGCAGGAAGGGGGCGTGGGTGAGGAAAGGTTTAAGGTGGATACACTTGAGGGGAGTCAATGGATGGATCCTCATTTCACGATTACAGTCCCCCCTGAGTGGGCTATCTGTACCCAGAGATTTCTAGTTTTCAAGCAACGAGACAGTGTTGAGGTAGCTTAATTCTGTGTCTGACCCCAAGAGTGTGTGATGGGATGGTGTGTCTGACCCCATGAGCATGACAGGATTATGCTGAGGGAGCTTCATTCAGTGTCTGACCCCAGAAATGTGTGAAGGGACGGTGCCCAAGGATCAAGTCAAGTCACTTTTATTGTCATTTCGACCATAACTGCTGGTACAGTACACAGTAAAAATGAGACGTTTTTCAGAACCATGGTGTTACATCTCACAGTACAAAACCTAGACTGAACTACATAAAAAACATGGGGGAAACAAAACTACTCTACTACAGACCTACCCAGGACTGCATAAAGTGCACAAAACAGTGCAGGCATTACAATAAATAATAAATAAGACAATAGGGCAGTAAGGTGTCAGTCCAGGCTCTGGGTATTGAGGAGTCTGATAGCTTGGGGGAAGAAACTGTTACATAGTCTGGTCGTGAGAGTCTGAATGCTTCGGAGCCTTTTCCCAGACGGCAGGAGGGAGAAGTGTTTGTATAAGGTAGTGGTCACCAAACTTTTGAAGCACAAGATCCCCTACCTCAGCCTTAATGAAAGGCAAGATGACTCCAAATCGATTAGTTACACGCATGCGCACCGGGGCAGAAAAGACCAGAAGTAAAACCCCGCAACCCGGAAGTAGAAATAATGTATGAACACCAGGGGTCACCACCCTTTTTTTGCCCGGCGGACCGGTTTAATTTCGACAATATTCTTGCGGATCGGCTGACAGGGGTGGGGTTTAAACACGACCGGAAAACAGTGATACTCGAAGCAGGTTCCTTATGTCCAGTCTATTCCGCAATTTAGTTTACGTGGCTCTCAGCACTTACCTCTTGCTCATGTTTTTAACGCTGAAAAAAACTCAGCGAGTTTGTATTTAAGTGCGGGGTGTATGGACTCAGAGTACTAAAGCAGTTTTGAGGGCTTCATTGTCTCATCAGACAGACTCTGGCCCAAACTCCAGCCTCACGCCCGCCGCCTTGGTCTGGTGCGTCTGTTCCCGTACCGGGGCCGCGGTGGTCGCAGTCCGGAGAGAGACCGACCAACTGCCCACCGCCTTGGTCTGGTGTGTCTGTTCTCGTACTGGGGTCGCAGTCTGGAGAGAGACTGACCGACCACCTACCGCCTTGGTCTGGTGTGTCTGTTCTCGTACCGGGGTCGCAGTCCGGAGAGAGTCTGACCAACCGCCCACCGCCTTGGTCTGGTGCATCTGTTCCCGTACCGGGGTCGCAGTCCGGAGAGACTGGCCAACCACCCACCGCCTTGGTCTGGTGCATCTGTTCTCGTACCGGGGTCGCAGTCTGGAGAGAGACCGACCGACCGCCCACCGCCTTGGTCTGGTGCGTCTGTTCCCGTACCGGGGCCACGGCGGTCGCAGTCTGGAGAGAGACTGACCAACCGCCCACCGCCTTGGTCTGGTGCATCTGTTCCCATACCGGGGTCGCAGTCCGGAGAGACTGACCGACCACCCACTGCCTTGGTCTGGTGCATCTGTTCTCGTACTGGGGTCGCAGTCTGGAGAGAGACTGACTGACCGCCCACCGCCTTGGTCTGGTGCATCTGTTCCCGTACCGGGGTCGCAGTCCGGAGAGAGACCGACCGACAGCCCACCGCCTTGGTTTGGTGCGTCTGTTCCCGTACCGGGGTCGCAGTCCGGAGACCGACCGACCGCCCACCGCCTTGGTCTGGTGCATCTGTTCCCGTACCGGGGTCGCAGTCCGGAGAGAGACCGACCAACCGCCCACCGCCTTGGTCTAGTGCGTCTCTTCCCGTACCGGGGTTGCAGTCCGGAGAGAGACCGACCGACCACCCACCGCCTTGGTCTGGTGCGTCTGTTCCCGTACCGGGGTCGCAGTCCGGAGAGACCGACCGACCACCCACCGCCTTGGTCTGGTGCATCTGTTCTCGTACCGGGGTCGCAGTCCGGAGAGAGACCGACCAACCACCTACCACCTTGGTCTGGTGCGTCTGTTCCCGTACCGGGGTCGCAGTCCGGAGAGAGACTGACCAACCGCCCACCGCCTTGGTCTGGTGCGTCTGTTCCCGTTCCGGGGTCGCAGTCTGGAGAGAGACCGACCAACCGCCCACCGCCTTGGTCTGGTGCGTCTCTTCCCGTACCGGGGTTGCAGTCCGGAGAGAGACCGACCGACCGCCCACCGCCTTGGTCTGGTGCGTCTGTTCCTGTACCGGAGCCGCGGCGGTCGCAGTCCGGAGAGAGACCGACCGACCGCCCACCGCCTTGGTCTGGTGCGTCTGTTCCTGTACCGGAGCCGCGGCGGTCGCAGTCCGGAGAGAGACCGACCGACCGCCCACCGCCTTGGTCTGGTGCGTCTGTTCCCGTACTGGGGTCGCAGTCTGGAGAGAGACCGACCAACCACCTACCGCCTTGGTCTGGTGCGTCTGTTCCCGTACCGGGGTCGCAGTCCGGAGAGAGACTGACCAACCGCCCACCGCCTTGGTCTGGTGCGTCTGTTCCCGTTCCGGGGTCACAGTCTGGAGAGAGACCGACCAACCGCCCACCGCCTTGGTCTGGTGCGTCTCTTCCCGTACCGGGGTTGCAGTCCGGAGAGAGACCGACCGACCGCCCACCGCCTTGGTCTGGTGCGTCTGTTCCTGTACCGGAGCCGCGGCGGTCGCAGTCCGGAGAGAGACCGACGGACCGCCCACCGCCTTGGTCTGGTGCGTCTGTTCCCGTACCGGGGTCGCAGTCCGGAGAGAGACTGACCAACCGCCCACCGCCTTGGTCTGGTGCGTCTGTTCCCGTTCCGGGGTCGCAGTCTGGAGAGAGACCGACCAACCGCCCACCGCCTTGGTCTGGTGCGTCTCTTCCCGTACCGGGGTTGCAGTCCGGAGAGAGACCGACCGACCGCCCACCGCCTTGGTCTGGTGCGTCTGTTCCTGTACCGGAGCCGCGGCGGTCGCAGTCCGGAGAGAGACCGACCGACCGCCCACCGCCTTGGTCTGGTGCGTCTGTTCCTGTACCGGAGCCGCGGCGGTCGCAGTCCGGAGAGAGACCGACCGACCGCCCACCGCCTTGGTCTGGTGCGTCTGTTCCCGTACTGAGGTCGCAGTCCGGAGAGAGACCGACCAACCACCTACCGCCTTGGTCTGGTGCGTCTGTTCCCGTACCGGGGTCGCAGTCCAGAGAGAGACTGACCAACCGCCCACCGCCTTGGTCTGGTGCGTCTGTTCCCGTTCCGGGGTCGCAGTCTGGAGAGAGACCGACCAACCGCCCACCGCCTTGGTCTGGTGCGTCTCTTCCCGTACCGGGGTTGCAGTCCGGAGAGAGACCGACCGACCGCCCACCGCCTTGGTCTGGTGCGTCTGTTCCTGTACCGGAGCCGCGGCGGTCGCAGTCCGGAGAGAGACCGACGGACCGCCCACCGCCTTGGTCTGGTGCGTCTGTTCCCGTACTGGGGTCGCAGTCTGGAGAGAGACCGACCAACCACCTACCGCCTTGGTCTGGTGCGTCTGTTCCCGTACCGGGGTCGCAGTCCGGAGAGAGACTGACCAACCGCCCACCGCCTTGGTCTGGTGCGTCTGTTCCCGTTCCGGGGTCGCAGTCTGGAGAGAGACCGACCAACCGCCCACCGCCTTGGTCTGGTGCGTCTCTTCCCGTTCCGGGGTCGCAGTCTGGAGAGAGACTGACCAACCGCCCACCGCCTTGGCCAGATGTGTCTGTCCCCGTACCGGGGTTGCAGTCCGGAGAGAGACTGACCAACCGCCCACCGCCTTGGCCAGATGTGTCTGTCCCCTTACCGGGGTTGCAGTCCGGAGAGAGACTGACCAACCGCCCACCGCCTTGGCCAGATGTGTCTGTCCCGTACCGGGGTTGCAGTCCGGAGAGAGCGACCAACCGCCCACCGCCTTGGTCTGGTGCGTCTCTTCCCGTACCGGGGTCGCAGTCCGGAGAGAGACTGACCAACCGCCCACCGCCTTGGCCAGATGTGTCTGTCCCGTACCGGGGTTGCAGTCCGGAGAGAGCGACCAACCGCCCACCGCCTTGGTCTGGTGCGTCTCTTCCCGTACCGGGGTCGCAGTCCGGAGAGAGACTGACCAACCGCCCACCGCCTTGGTCTAGTGCGTCTCTTCCCGTACCGGGGTTGCAGTCCGGAGAGAGACTGACCAACCGCCCACCGCCTTGGCCAGATGTGTCTGTCCCGTACCGGGGTTGCAGTCCGGAGAGAGCGACCAACCGCCCACCGCCTTGGTCTGGTGCGTCTCTTCCCGTACCGGGGTCGCAGTCCGGAGAGAGACTGACCAACCGCCCACCGCCTTGGCCAGATGTGTCTGTCCCGTACCGGGGTTGCAGTCCGGAGAGAGCGACCAACCGACCGAGCGAGGAGTGCGACAGGACGCACCTGCCCCCCACTGGAGGATCTATCGGCCAACAAAAGTTTGTTTCAGTAGATCACAGTGAGGTAGCTGCTCTGCTACTTACGGAACCCTGAACCGGAATTATGTCATCTGTGAATATTTTAGCACCTGGTTCCCCACGAACATTCGTTGTGCTAAACAGGTTCAGCGCAGGCACTCATCTGTCTGCACTCCAGACCGGTAGCAACTGCACTTCTCGCCAGCCAGTTACCTGAGGCCAACCAGTGATCCCTGACGCGCTTGGGTAATGACCTCGCGTGCGTTCAAATTCAACACGGCACGGACTAGGAGGGCCAAGATGGCCTGTTTCCGTGCTGTGATTGTTATATGGTTATAACAGTGGGTGTGACAAGGAATGAGGAAAGGTGCAGCTGACTCAAATTGTTTCCTTGCCGCTCGGTGGTTGGGGACCAGTGTGTGGCGGGGGAGCTACACGCATGCGCACTGGGCAGAAAGAACGGAACTAAATCCCCGCAACCCAGAAACAATCTCTCAACAGTATTTGTGTATTTATTTTTCATTTTTTTTGGGAAAGTCTCAAAGATTGACCAGTCGATCACGATCGATGGGTTGGCGACCACTAGAATAAGGGTTGCGTGGGGTCCTTCATAATGCTGTTTGCTTTGCGGATGCAGCGTGTAGTGTAAATGTCCGTAATGGCGGGAAGAGAGACCCCAATGATCTTCTCAGCTGACCTCAAGACATGCAGGGTCTTGCGATCCGAGGTGGTGCAATTTCCGAACCAGGCAGTGATACAGCTGCTCAGGATACGCTCAATACAACCCCTGTAGAATGTGATGAGGATGGCGGCTGGGAGATGGACTTTCCTCAGCCTTCGTAGAAAGTAGAGACGCTGCTGGGCTTTCTTTGCTATGGAGCTGGTGTTGAGGGACCAGATGAGATTCTCCGCCAGGTGAACACCAAGAAATTTGGTGCTCCTTACGACCTCTACCGAGGAGCCATCAATGTTCAGCGGGGAGTGGTCACTCCGTGCCCTCCTGAAGTCAACAACCATCTCTTTTGTTTTGTTCACATTCAGAGACAGGTTCTTGGCTCTGCACCAGTCCGTTAGCCACCGCACCTCCTGTCTGTAAGGTGACTTGTCGTTCTTGCTGATGAGACCCACCACGGTCGTGTCATCGGCAAACTTGATGATGTGGTTCGAGCTGTGTGTTGCAGCACAGCCGTGGGTCAGCAGAGTGAACAGCAGTGGACTGAGCACACAGCCCTGGGGAGCCCCCGTGCTCGGTACGATGGTGTTGGAGATGCTGCTCCCGATCCGGACTGAGGTCTCCCAGTCAGGAGGTCTAGGATCCAGTTGCAGAGGAAGGTGTTTAGGCCCAGTAGGCCCGTTGTGTGGGAGTGGTCATGAGCTCTATCTTCAAAAATGTGTCTCTAACTGTGATCCCCCCAGCTGAGAGCCCAGTGCACCAACTTGCCAGTCCTCAGGTAGAACAGCGCCTTCCCAAACGCTTTCTCAGAGGCCAATGTATCATGTACACCAACAAAGTGCTCCATGGCCTCCAAGCACTACCCCAGATTTATTCAAGGTTAAAAGATGCATTGCACCCTGCGTTCATCCTCCACCAACTGAAACAGGGCATTGTCTGAGAATGGAGAGGCAGCCGCCCTTGCCTAGTTCCCCGGAGGTCTGTGACTGCCAGGAGACCGAACCAGTGTGGTGGCATAACAGTCCAAAATGAGAAACAGATAGAATAAGCACTGCTCAAAATGTAGCGGCAGCGCCTGCTGATAAAATTCGTGGAGTGAGTGGTGTTCCTGGATAGAAAAATGTGCAACTTCCTGCAGTTAAACAGCTCCTGTGGTATTAGCAGACCCTGTTGGTCCAGTCACCCTAACTTTTTGGGGCCCGAAGAAGAGCTGGAGCAAGTCACAGATGATCCAGCAGGGTGGAAGAGGAATCTTCTGTTGCTGGGGCAGTAGGGAAGTGCCCAGCAGTCAAGAGTCCCTTTTAGCATGATACCAGAAATTCCAATGCCAGGAAAGGCTCCATCGGTCTTGAGGAACTCCCAGGCCACGGAAGATCAAGACATCCAAAATGCTCTTGAACCCACACTGATTGAGAAACACAGCACAGCAGGAGGAAGGGGTGTTCTTCCAGTGTCAGCAGGACAACAAATATGCATATCTCCCTGCTTTTGGAGCGAAACGGCTTCCTGGTAAGTTGCCAGCAGCCACAGTGAGAAGCAAGACATTTAGCAGATGTCAACAAACACAGTCCAAACAGGTGGAGAAAGCTCTAAAAGAAGCCTCCACACTAAAATAGCCACTCACTCAGATGTTCAGGACCTCTGCACCTCCTCCAATATATGCAATACACTTTATCCAGCAGTTTTCATCAATTTCTTCAAGTTCAATCTGAACAGCTCCACACGGTGTCTGACCCCGGGAGTGTGTGATGGGACGTTGTAGAGGGAGCTTCACTGTGTCTGACCCCGGGAGTGTGTGATGGGACGGTGTGGAGGGAGCATCACTCTGTGTCTGACCCTGGGAGTGTGTGATGGGACGGTATAGAGGGAGCTTCACTGTGTCTGATCCTGGGTGTGTGCAATGGGATATTTAGAGGGGGCGTCACTCTGTGTCTGACAGGACCGTGTGGAGTCATATTAATTTGAACACCCATCTCTCCCCGGGCCCCTCGCTTGCTCCAGACTCACCACCGAAGTGTAATCACCCTCGTCAAACTTTTGCTTCACCATGTCCAGGTCATAGGGAGTCCTGGTGTCAAACTCCTCCAAGTCCTCATCACTTGGCGCCACCTGAGATTGAAATCCAAAGAGAGAAAGAGCTTGATGTTTCTACAGCTGTTTTATTTAGGTTCTGCCTGCCTTCCCACATCCTCACATCTATGAATATTAAAGGTTAAGGTAGCCTTCTTAACCACCTTATCAACTTGTTGGCAACTTCAGGGGAACCTATGGACCTGGACCTCAAGATACTACTGCTCCTTCACACTACTAGGATTCCATTAACCTTGTACTCCAAATTCAACCTTACAAAATGTACATTACCACTTACTTGAGGAAAGATATACTGGCATTAGAGACAGTGCAGAACAGGTTCACTGGGTTGATTCTGGAGGTGAGGGGGTTAACCTATGAGGAGATACTGAGTCACGTGGAACTAAACTCACTGGAATTCAGAAAAATGAGCAGGAATCTTTTAGAAACTCAGATAAGAAAGAGTCAGGGAGTTATTTTCATTGGTGGGTGAGATCGGAAATAGGGAGCATTCAGAGGAATAGATTTAGGACAGGAATGAGAAGGAACTGTTTTTCCCATGGAGGTGAACAGTAGAGGCTCCCTCATTACATGCACTTAAGACACAGTCAGATAGATTTTTACAAAGCAGGAGAATTAAAGGTTCTGGGGGAGGGGGGGAAGGGGGAAGAAAGGTAGGTGGAGCTCAGTCTATTACCAGACCACCAGACCAGCCATGATCTAATTGAATGGTAGAGCAGGCTCAATGGGCCTGACTGCCAAGTCCTGCTCTTATGGTCTCTCCCCCCGGAGCACAGCAAGCTCCCACAGACATGAAGCAAGTTGAGAGTTTTGAGTGTTACTGAGGAACCTGTGAGCTAATTGGATATTTGTGGGAATGTAGGGGTAGAATGAAACAGGGCACACCTGAATGAGCTAGCACAAATTGAATGAGCCGAAAGGCCTGTTTTGCTCCCATGTGGAGCATTCGCCTGGCAGTGAGTTTCAGATCACCCCCACCCCAACAATCCACTCTTTCCCAGCACCCTTTGGGTGTGGAAAGTCCCTCAGCTCTATCCCTTAGCTGAAGGCAAATCTCCCTCTGTGAATTACACCAGCAGAGATGGGGTGGGGGGGGGGGGGGAAAGGAGGGGGTGGGTGGAAATAAAAATTAAATTGCTAGTAAGGGTGGGGGGGAAGGAAATGGCAAGGGAAATGTGGGGCAGTTTGAGAAGCTCTCTCAGCCAGCAAGACTTGATAGGATAAGTGTTTCTTCCCTGGAACTGACAGGAAAACCCAAGATCAGGCAGAGGGAGAAGGTTAATTTCGCTTTGCACAGACGCTGTCTGACTAGCTGAGTGTTTCATTGGCTCAGCCCAATGAGTTTGTGTTGTGCATCAACTATTCCCACCAATCCTGTTTCATTCTGGAACATGCCCACGATGTTGTGCCTTTCGTTTAACTTACGCCATGATCAACAAGCATATTTTTCATTTTTCTACCATGCAAGAATCTCTTAAATGTCCCTGAAGTATCTAGCTCTCCCATCACCCCTGGCAGGGCATTCCACACACCTATCACTAGGTGTAAAAAAACTACCCGACACCCACCGTATACTGTCCTGCAATCACCGAGATTATGCCCTCTTGTATTAGCCATTTCCAGCATGGGAAAGAGGGGTCAGCTGTCCACACAACCTATCATTTCATACATCTGACAAATAGTCAGTCATCCTGCTGCTCCAAAGAGAAAAGCCCTAAGCTTGCTCAACATTTCTCGCTACTTTCCCCTCAACCCTCACCCTTCTTACCCACATGCCAGTGAGTCAATTAACAGTGGCTTATTAACCCACCTACTCCCACCATTTTTGGAACATGGGATGGGAACAGGGAACCTCATCCTTTCTCCCTACATACAGTCCTTATCACTCCATTCTCTGCACATACATAAGCCTCTTAAATGTCTCCATTGTGTTTGGCTGCACCACCCTGGCACTCACCTCTCTCTCTGCAACAAAATTGTCCCCACTCATCTCCTTTAAACTTAACCACCTCACCTTAAATGTACACTTTATGTATTCCACCCAGGGTAAAATATAAAACCTGTCTACTCTACCTCTACCTCCCAGTTTTATAAGCCTCTATCATCTCCCCTCAACCTTTGCCACTACAGAGAGAACACCTCAAGTTTGTTCAACCTCGCCTTTCAGCACATACCCTCAAATCCAGACAGCATCTCCACCCTCTTGAAAGCCCTGCAGCCTCCCTGTGATGGGACAACCAGAACCGAATACAATAGAAAGCATAGACAATAGACAATAGGTGCAGAAGTAGACCGTTCGGCCCTTTGAGCCTGCACCGCCATTTTGAGATCATGGCTGATCAATTACCATCAATACCCGGTTCCTGCCTTGTCCCCATATCCCTTGATTCCCCTATCCATAAGATACCTATCTCGCTCCTTCTTGAAAGCATCCAGAGAATTGGCCTCCACTACCTTCCGAGGCAGTGCATTCCAGACCCCCACAATTCTCTGGGAGAAGAAGGTTTTCCTTAACTCTGTCCTAAATGACCTACCCCTTATTCTCAAACCATGCTCTCTGGTACTGGACTCTCCCAGCATCTGGAACATATTTCCTACCTCTATCTTGTCCAATCCCTTAATAATGTTATATGTTTCAATCAGATCCCCTCTCAATCTCCTTAATTCCAGTGTGTACAAGCCCAGTCTCTCTAACCTCTCTGTGTAAGACAGTCCAGACATCCCAGGAATTAACCTCGTGAATCTACGCTGCACTTCCTCTACAGCCAGGATGTCCTTCCTTAACCCTGGAGAACACAGCCAGGGTGGAAATGGCCAACATAAGCAGGCATTGCAGGAAAGCATAGGGAGGATCTCAAAGGTAGATTTATTTTAAATGGAGAGTGGTAAGTGCATATGTAAAGCACTGCTGGGGTGGAAGTGGAAGCAGAGGCAGATATGTTCCGGATATTTAAGAGACTCTTAAATAGGCACATGAATGAATGAATGAAAAATGGAAGGCTACGTGGGAGGGAAGAGTTTGATTAAACTTGGAGTAGGTTATTGTGGGCGAAGGTCTTGTACTGTGCTGTACTATTCTATGTAGCCTAACTAGAGTTCTACAAATCTGCAACATAATTTCTTGACTCTTAAGCTCAAGGCCTTGACTAATAAAAGCAAGCATGCTGTAACAGTTACTTGAAAACAAACCAAAACCGCTGAGAGAGTGTATGACGTGCTGCCAAATCGACCAAGGTACATTTGGTCCTTTATTACAAAACTAGCAAAGACGAATAATCTTGTTTTGATAAAAATCTAATGAAACTAGTGTTATAGCAACTTTAGCATTTAAATCAGTGTAACTAAGCATTCTAATTAGCAGTATCAGAATTACTGTCCTACACGTACTTTAGCGAGCAACAAAAAATCCACGGCTCATCAAGACTAAACAAGTAACAAGGACAAAGCGTGACGACGTAACTGTCCTCATTTGCTTCTACCATGTCTAACACACTTGGCAGATTACCAAAATAAACACAATATACAATACAGACAGAAAATAGATACATGGCCCCTACATTCAGCCCATTAATTATTACACTATCACAATTCTAACCCCTCTGGGAGGACCATAACCCCGTCATAGGATTTGGAGATGCGTGCCTCAATGACCCAGGAAGCTATGTTGGCTGGAGTTGTGGCTTTATGCTTTAGTTCTTGGTAGGGTCAACCATGCCAAACAGGTCAAAGGGTAGAGTCCAGACTGAGAGTCATCCACCAGTCCTCCAGGTTTAGCCCTGACTGATAAACTAAAATTCACAGGCCATTTGTTTTAGGCTGAAGATACTTGAGGCTCTGACACCCATGTCTCATTCTTCAGGAATGCCTTTGTTCACTGTTTGTCAATGGAACAAGGACAGGAAGTTCACTACGCAACTTGTAATTAACCAAAGCTCGCACTTTATTGTCTGCACAAACAATGACGTAATTAATGTTGACCCCAGGCCAACAGCTTAGAACATGAATTTTACTGTTCCCTCTCTACCAATACTCACTCAGACCACTTTTCCAATTTATAACACCAAAATAGGGGATCACCGTTGGCCAGATGATCGAACCTTTCTTTGCCCAGCCCGAGATGGGGGTTCTTCCTTGCAATGGTGGGTCCCTTGAGAGAGTTATTGCTGATAGCACACTCAAAGTGTCTACTTTTATGCTCGTTCCTTCCCAATTCATTCCAGTGTCATTGGCTAGGTCATCTGATTGACCTTTAACACCTTTTTATTGGCTCTGCTCCAGGCCAGCATCCATTTATTGCTCTCTTCCCAGCAAGTGACAATCAGTAATTTATGGCCGTTTGTTCTCTTCAGTAACCAGCTCAAATTACTCCAGGCAGGCACCAACCCCAACACGCACAAACCTGCATGTTATGTTATATCAAAGATCATCTCACAAGTAGCTTCTTCGTGTCTACTTTAAAACACAGAAAGCAAAGCAACTTCATCTCACAAAATGGAGGACATAAAATAGTTCTACAAAATGGCAGCCCCCATCTCCAAGCACATGGCAGGAACAAAGACAATTGCTCTGTCTGCTTCCACTGTCCTTGACCCATTCAAGTTCAATGTCTGCTTCCATACGTTAAATTCACCACAGCCAACATCTTCACCCTCTACGCTATAGAGGCCAAATCTGCCAGGTTGCTTGAAGAGTTTGCATTCTTCCATTGAGATGCTTGCCAGACCTTAAGAATGTCTGAAACTCTGTTTGCGATGAAAGTTTGGAACCGGGATGTTTCATTCTAGCTATGCTTTAGCACAGTAGTACTATCAGTCTAAAACACTGAGTCCTGAAGCCATATGTGCAGCTCTTTCCTCCACAATGTGTCCATATGGCTTGCCATTGTAGCACCGGTGAGCTTTATACTAAGGATGAAACTGACTTCAACAAAGCTGCCCTAGATCTTCCCATGATAAAAGCACCGTGCACTTGAGAGCGGGTGTTGTGCAATGATAGGTAGGTCACTGCTCTATAGCCAACTTTGCTGTCTGTAAAATGGTACAAGTCTGCAGCAGTAACTTCTTTGAAATCCAAGGGTTTCAAACATCTGACAACCTTGAAGTATTCCAATTGACAGAGTTCTTCTAGCCAGCTCGTTCACTCAAGAGCAACTGATGTTGGCATAGTATCACCCTAGCCCAGGTTTTTCTTTCATAGATCTTGCAGGATACAGGTAGTCCCCGAGTTACGAACGTCTGACTTACGAACAACTTGTACTTACAAACCGAGGAAGGAGAATGCTGTCCACGATTTTAAGTTGGGTCGCAACGCCTTTCACCATTTTAAATTGTTGCCGTTGACACTGTGTTGAGTGTGTAACTTTGTATTTGGCTTAAATTTTTCTTAGCAAGATTCACCCTAACCCCCTCCTTTTCCGGTCATCTGGTGGCACAGTGAGATCAGGGCTAGGCTCAAGAATGGTGATTCCCGAGTTCGATCCAGTGACAAACCGCTCCCCGCTCCCGAGAGTGCCGGGTTGATTTTGAGCTCGCAATCTGACCTCGTAAAAGAAAACACTGCTGAGAGAAATGATTCTTAAGGAGTCCATTTAGAATGTGCTGACACAGAAAGAACGTGCAAAGCAACTTGCAGGGCAACGTATAAACCAATTTGCAAAATCAGGATGAAACAATAGCTTGCTGATTAAAGAAGCGATACGGGTAACGGGAAGACATGCTTAACGGTTGAACAATAACGGTGTTAATGCGCTGAGGCTGATAAGTGGGCCAAAGGGTAATCACATTTGTAATTTTGTAATGAGATTAAGGAAGAATGTCTGCACCTCACATGGGTGCAACTCACAAAGGGTATAAAAAACTGTGCAAAGTGTAATTCAGCACTCAATCTAGCAGGAGCTGGTTGGGTCCGACTCTGCAGACTCGAAAAATAAAGTTTACCGTTCTGCAAATTGCTGAGACTCAGTGTGTTTCTGACAACTGCCATCCCCAGTTTAAATTCCCACGCAGAATATTGTGGAGGATCAAATACCCAAACCCAGCACAGCCCCCACTTGTCCCATTTAACCTGTCTCAGTGCGGTGGTCCTTAGGACCCAGCAGATCTTGGGAGCTGGCGGAAGTTGGGACCTGCCACCCGCAGTGTTTCTGTTTCGTTGATGGGAAGCAATCACGATTGAAAATAAAGTGGAAATAAAGCGCTTGGAAAGAGGTGAAATGTCATCAGACATTGGAAAAGTGTTAGGCTACAGTCGGTCAACTATCGGAACAATTTTAAAGGATAAACGATAAAGTGAGAATAATGGAGCATGTGAAAGGCCCTGCCCCGATGAAAGCTACAATTATTACTAAGCAACGTAGTGGTTTAATTATTGGAATACATATGCTTCTTAAGTGTTTTATATTCATAGAAAAGTAAAATATATACTATATACTAAGACAAACGTTTGACTAACTGACTCTAAATAATACTGGATGTACTTGTTCCGACTTATGTACAAATACGACTTAAAGATGGATTCAGGAACAGAACTCAATCGTAACCCGAGGACTGCCTGTATTCTTAACAGATAGCACCAACTGGGCTCAAGATTCCTAAAGGATTATAGATGGAACTAACTGTGAAGAGGATTTCCCCCTTCTGGTAGTGGTCTAACTTGATCCGTGATCTTAAACTTGAAATTATCATACTGAATGTACTATTGCACAAGCAGTACACTCCACTGAAGGTATATCTTGATCCAAATCCAAATCCTTCATGTCTTTCACTCGGCTCTTCTAGTTTCACAGCTAGCACATTATGCCTGTTGCTTATCCACTTTGTGAATCAAAAGCAGCCTCTAACACAAATCGATACAAGGCCATACAGAAGTACAGCACAGAAACAGGACCATCAGCCAATCTAATCCATGCCAACCATTTAAATTGCCTACACCCATCAACCTGCACCAGGACCATAGCCCTCCATATCCAAACTATCCACGTACCCATTCAAACTTCTCTTGAAATTGAGATCACATGCTCATTCCACACTCACAACCTTCCAAGTAAAGAAGTTTCCCCACATGTTCCCTTTAAACTTCTCACCTTTCACCCTTAACCCATGACCTCTGTTGTATCCCACCCAACCCCAGGGTAAAACATCGGCTTGTATTTACCCTATCTACATCCCTTGTAATTTTGTACATTTCTATTAAATCTCTTCTCAATCTTCTACATTCTAAAGGATACAGCCCTAACCTGTTCAATATTTCCTTATAATTCAAGTCCTCCAAACCCAGCAACATTCTTGTAAATTTTATTTGTACTCTTACAACCTTGTTTATAAGTAGGTGACCAAAACTGCACACAATTCTCCAAATTGGGCCTGATCAACGTCTTATACAACTTTAACATAACATTCCATCTCCTGCACAGTACTCAATACTTTGATTTATGAAGGCCAATGTGCCAAAAGCTTTCTTTCCAAACCTCTGACGTCACTTTCAACAAATTATGGACCTGTATTCTCAGATCCTTTTGTTCTACCACACTCCTCAGTGCCCTACTGATCACAGTGTAAGACCTACCCAGATTGGTCCTGCCAAAGCAAACTCTGCACACTTGTCTGCATTAAACTCCATATGCCATTTTTCAGCCTATTCTTCCAGCAGGGGCAGATCCCTCTGCAAGCCACGATACCCTTCCGCACTGTCCACTACACTCCCAATCTTGGTGTCATCAGCAAATTTGTTCACTACATTATCATCCAAGTCATTGATATAGATGACAAACAACAAAGGACCCAGCACCAATCCCTGCGGCGCACCACTAGTCACAGGCCTCCAGTCAGAGAGGCGAACCTCTACCATGACTCTCTGGCTTCTCCCACAAAGCTAATGTCCAATCCAACTTACTACCTCGCCTTGAATGCTGTGCCTTCTTGATCAACCTCCCATGTAGGACCTGGTCAAATGCCTTACTAAAGTCCATGTAGACAACTTCCACAGCCTTGCCTTCATCACTTTCCTCGAACCTTCCTCAAAAACTCTAAGATTGATTAGACATGACCTACCATGCATGAAGCCGTGCTGACTATCCTTTATCAGTCCATGTCTATCTAAATACTTACTGTATCTATCTGGTCCCTTAGAATACCTTTCAATAAATTTCCCACAACTGATGTCAGACTCAGCGATCTATAATTTCCTGGTTTATGATTGGAGCCTTTTTTTTTTAAATAGCATAACAACATTGACTATCCTCTAATACTCTGGTACCTCCCATCACTGAGGATGATTTAAATATCTCTACTAGGGCCCTGGCAATTTCTGCACTTGCCTCCCATAGGGTCTGAGGGAATACCTTGTTAGGCCCTGGGGACTTATCCACCATGATTTGCCTCACCTTCTCCTCTGTACAGGGTCCATGAAGTTGATGCCGTTTTGCCTCATCTCTATGGACTCTGTGTCCATCTCCTGAGTAAATACATATGTAAAGAATTCATTTAAGATCTCCCCCATTGTTTTGGCTCCACATATGGATTACTATTCTGTCTTACACAAGACCAATTTTAACCCTTGCCATCCTTTTTCTCTTAACACATCTGTAGAATCCCTGAAGATTCTCCTTCACATTGTTGGCTAGAGAAACTTCATGCCTTCTTTTAGCCTTCCTAATTTCTTTCTTAAGTGTTTTCTTGCATCTCTTATATTCCATAAGCACCTAATCTTTTCTTGCTTGCTAAACACCTTTTTTCTCTTAAATTGGGCCCCAATATCTCTTGAAAACTAAAGTTCCCTACACTTGTTATTCTGACAGGCACATACAAGCTTTGTACTCTCAAAATTTCATTTTTGAAGGCCTCCCACTTAACAAATACAACAGCTTGTCTCAATCCACACTTGCCAGTTCCTTTCTGATACCATCAAAATCGGCCTTTCTCCAATTTAGCATCTTAACCCATGGACCAAACCTATCATTTTGCATATTTACTTTTAAGCTAATGGCATTGTGGTCACCTGCTCCTCTACACAGATTTCTACCACCTGCCCTGTCTCATTCCCCAATGGTAAATCAGGTATCTCACACTCTTTCATTGGTTCTTCTAAGTACTGACTGAACACATTTGACAAACTCTATCCCATCTAGTCCTTTCACGGTATGGGAGTTCTATATAGACAACAGGTGCAGGAGCAGGCCATTCGGCCCTTCAAGCCAGCACCACCATTCACTGTGATCATGGCTGATCATCCACAATCAGTACTCCGTTCTTGCCTTCTCCCCATATCCCTTGACTCCACTATCTTTAAGAGCTCTACCTGACTCTTTCTTGAAAGCATGCAGATAATTGGCTTCCACTGCCTTCTGAGGCAGAGCATTCCACAGATCCACAACTCTCTGGGTGAAAAAGTTTTTCCTCAAGTCCATTCTAAATGGCCTACCCCTTATTTTTAAAACTGTGACCTCTGGTTCTGGACTCCCCCAACATCGTGTCCTAGTCAAAAGGTGGAACGTTAAAATCAACTACTTCAACAACATTATGTTTCTTGCAACAGTCTGCAATCTCTTTACAAATTTGGTCCTCTGAATCTCCAGAACTGTTGGGGAATGGGGGGGGGGGGGGGGGTCTGTGATATAGCCCCATTAATGCTTTCCTTTTTCTCAGTTCCACCCATAACCCCTCAGTAGTTGAGTTCTCCAATCTGTCGTGATGGAGCACTACCATGACATTTTCCCTGACAGTAATACCACCCCTTCTCCTTTAATGTGTCATGTGTAAAACAATGGAACCCCAGTATACTGAGTTGCCAGTCCTGCCTCTCTTGCAATCAAGTCTCACTAATGGCTACAACATCACAATTCCAGGTATTGATCCTTGCCCTTAGCTCATCTACTTTCCCTACAATACTTCCTGAATTGAATTATATGTAGCTCAGGATAATAGTCGCACAATGCTCAACCTTTTGAGTTCTTTTGCTGTCTAAGGTCTTACCAACATCTGTCTCCACAACCTCTCCACCAACTGTTCTGGCACTCTGGTTCCCATCCCCTGCAACTCTAGTTTATACCTCAACCAGGAAGCATTAACAAACCCTCCTGTTAGGATATTAGTCCCTCTCCAGTTCAGATGCAAATCGTCTCTTTTGTACAGGTCCCCAGCTTCCCTGGAAGAGAGTCCAGTGATTCAAAAATGTTAGGCCCTCCCTCCTACAAAAACCCTTAGCCACATGTTAAACTGTATAATCTTCCTAGTTCTGGACTCACTAGCACAGGTAGAAATCCAGAGCTCACAACCCTGGAGGTCCGGCCCTTGAACTTAGCACCCAATTCCCTGATCTCCCTACCCATGTCATGGACCATGACCTCCAGTTTTTCACCCTCCACTTCGGAATGCAGAGGACTTGATCCAGACACCGGCACCTGGGAGGAAACATACCTTGTTTCTCTTTGAAACTGCTTGAATCTGTTTCTTGCCCACAGAACCTTTTGTCTGTTCCCCTAACTAATGAATCTGCTATCACCACAGTGTGCCTCTTCTCCTCCCCTTTTCCTTCTGAGTCAAAGGCAAACTCAGTGCCAGAGAACAGACCACTGTGACTTTCTTCTGTGAGTGGTATAACTGTCGTTGAAGGGGATGGCTACAGAGGTACTCTGCACCAGCTCCTTAAACCCTTTCCCCTTCCTGTCACCCAGTTTCCTGTGTCAGCACCTTGGGTGTAAATACCTCACTATATATCTTATCTATCACTCCTTCAGCCTCACAAATGAGCTGCTCCACAGCTCCAGCTCCTTAATGCAGATTGTTAGAAGCTGCAGCAAGATACACTCCTCACTGTTATAGTTGTCAGGGACACTGGAGGTCTCCCTGCCTTCCCACATCCTGCAAGAGGAGCAATCAACTATTCTACCTGACATCTCTACTGTCCTAATTGAGCAGTTATTGCAGATGTTTAAAAAAGGAAAGAAAAAAAACTTTACTCTTTTTTTGCCTTCTCTGACTGAAGCCTTTCAGAGCTAAGCTCCACCATTCTAACTCTGTCCAGTCAAATTATGCCCGCTGTGACAATAGCTACTGCGCTTGCCCGGCCTTCCTTTAATTTGCTCTTGCTAATCAATTACAAATGCCGACTGGTCACTAGTCAAGAATTTAAATAAGCTTCCATTATCCACCACTGCCTTTTTCTACTCAGGCGGCAGACCTGAGTGAAATCCCCTCACGAACTGCTGATGTCCGAATTGGTCACTGGTCAGAGATCAAGTGAGAGACATACCGCTTCTTTGTCAGAGGATGCTGACGCAAATAGAAGCGATGCAAAACCTTATCCACCATAATTCTTTATTGTCTTCTGTGCATTTCCTAAGAGCAAAGTTGGCATAGCTCAGTAATGAAATTGCTCCGAAGAGATGTACCCCCATTCTAAAGTCCACCATATCTTAGCTGAGGTCACCATCAGGCCAGCAGAGAAACCTCAGCAGATCTGCATCTTCCACTGGTACTTAAAATGATGAAACATTGATTCAATATTTGCCATGATCACAATGGGTTCTTTTCTGAATCTCGTTATGAATCCAATCAGTGAGCTAGTAAAACATGGTTCTTGTAAAAGCGGTGCATTAAGTGAAATTCCCTGAAAAGCCGCTCCACACTCACACACGACATGGAGTTTCCCTTTCCTGGAGTGATGAACAGCATGATGTGGAACTACTGGCAGTTGTTCAGCATAACCTTTAGAGATGATATTCTTCATGTAAGTTGTGTAGTCAGTGTGAAATGACAAATCCAGCTTAAACCTCTTAGATTTAGAGCATACTGTTCGATAATTTGACATGTTAACCTCCTCTTTTCTGAACGGTAAACTAATCTGGTAGTAGCCATTCTTGTAAAACTCATAACCAGCTCCATGAACTTGCGAACTTCTCGACAAACCAGGTTATTCAACCTGACTGCATTGTCAAAACTCAGCCAAATTAAAAACTGAGATCCTGTTAACTATCAGCTCTGGCAATACAGTCTCTTCCCTCACCATGGTATCCATTCATAGTCCAACCCAACACCATTCTAATTGCATAGGGTCCATCATTAACACTGTGAACCACTTGCAACAGCTTTAGTCACATTTGTCACTGGTAGCACCTCAATTTCTGAATCAAAGTGACAAGTGAACATGTTTCAGGTGAGACCATTCTTGGAAAACCCTCTGCCGTGGAATATTCCTTTTGTGCACAGGCATACTTTCCTACATATAGATGTTAGATAGCTCACAGTTGTCTAAGCTAGCCACTTACCATTGCATACCTTGCATGAAAGGTGCTTCAGGTGCTTGGTGATAAGTTCTATATACAAATAGCCAAAGCAGACGCCATTTTCTTTTACGAAGGTAACCTTCACACTGAGTCCTATGAGGGCACAAGTTCAATGTATGTTCAACCTCGCAGAACAGACAAACCTTCTTGGCTGAAAAGACCATTTTCCATCCACTAGTTCCAGGTTCAGTTTTAGCTTAACTTCTCACAGCAGCCACAGTAGAGGCAAAGCTGCTTCCTTTAGTCTTAGAATGAAGTTGTGACTCAGTTTTGTAGTGGATCAGGCAGCTCTGGTTAGCAGTTCATCTAGGAGAAGGATCTAGGATCTCAAACCTCTCCTCCCTCATGGCTGCACCCATTCATGGGAGAGGTTTCAGGAATAAACCCAGAGGAAAATACCTGGATGTAGTGTCCCTAAGGCAGTCCAACGATGAGTTCAATGCTGACTAGCAACTCCTGCAACATAGCTAGTACTAAACTGTTTTGGTCCCTGTCGTTCCTTGAGGTTCATCACACATGTGGAGGGGGGAGCTTAGTTCATGGACAATAGCTTGCTCTCTGTATTGTACTGCCCAGGCTTGCAGATGTAGACAGCTAGAACGCAACATCCATGGTCGAGGCTGACTGATGGGAGACCTCACTCCAGCATTCTGTATATTCCTAAACACCAAGTGTGTAACAATCTTTACTTGCCTTTCTATAAAATCAAAGTCAGCGCAAATAATCTTACGGTTGTGTCTTTCTTGCCGTTTACAGACCACAGTTCTCCATTTATCCCTAAGCATATAGGGAAATTACTTTTATGACAAAAGACATACTGTCAACCTTCACTAATCCGACTACCTGTAATCCGGCACTGATTCCAAATTTTCCGCCCAACTCTAAAATTTCAATTTCCCCGGGCCACCGTACCAATCTGTTGCGCATTGTTTTGGTTGCGCTAGATCTGTTCACGTGTTGGCACACTCTTGTAATCAGAGACAGGAGATTCTTGCTTGTTTTCCTGTACTTATTAATATCATTTGTGCGAGGCGCTGCCACCCAGCACCTGCCAGTGGTGGGGGAGCTGACTCACACTGGGTCGGTCCGCCTTCTCGCCCACCTGCCTGCCAGCGTCACCCAGCTGGTGCTCCGTCCTCTTCTGCCTAAGACCTAAGATCAGATGTGGCAACCCGCTGAATTTAAGCATATTACTAAGCTGAGGAAGAGAAACTATCGAGAATTCCCTCAGTAACTGCAAGTGAAGAGAGAACAGCCCAGCACCGACTCCCTGGCCGCCTGGCGGTCACGTGAAATGTGTTGTATAGAGGACCTCCTTTCTCCGACTTCTGCTTCTGCTCACCCAGATGTGCTGCCACCAACATCAACAGTTTTTGAAGAAACTGTTGTGCAAGTTTCAGCACCAGTTCCTGATGCTTAACTCATTTTTCAAGATGAAGATGTTGATAATCCTGACAACCCCACACTTGCAGACATGTAACTTTGCCTGAAGGTATATTAAACATCTCACTTTAGAAACGGAAGTGCTCAACTGTTCTGTATAAGTTAATTCCTGTACATTTACCTGTGCCCTTTATTTTATCTGTGCCTGTACAGTATATTACTTTATTAAAATTTCACTTGCTACTCATTTAATATTTCTGTTTCATTATTATCTAACTTGCACTGATTTACATGATATTTTAAAGGTATAATGAGGTGGTTAGCTATTGCTTAATATGATCCTTCTGTAATTCGGCACTTTCACTAATCCGGCACTCCACAGATCCCAATGGAGCCGGATTAGTGAAGGTTGACCTGTATTAGCAGACATGACTAGCTCACGTAGTACTTCATCATGGCAATAAAGCAACCTCTAAGAAAAACACTGTAGTCTTGAACAGCTTTCATGTCTTTAGATTTGATGGGTACCCGAGAAAGATACGTTTGCATGCAGGTTCATTGCCAAAATGTTCCCGTAGTAAAGCTTTAGATTTCAGATATCCTTTTGTAAGGTCAACATGCTGGCAACTTGACAAGTTCTCCAGAGCAACCTCTAGTGTACTGTTCAAGGAAATAGAGGCAATCACTATAAACACTAGTCTTGCCTTTGACACTATTTTGATATCTATCATCTAAAACAAGCAAGTTTCCATGCTGCAAGTTAGTATCCCCATGAGCACTTTGAGCTGTTGGATAGGTCATGTGTGCAGACTAAGAATAAACACCCTGAACTCCCTTTTGGGGTTTTGTTTTAAATGTATCCCAGATACTTGAAGAACAAATGTATCAGATTGATATTGAGTGCTTTAGTTTATCTTTGTAAATTTCATGTAAGAATTCACACCATAGGACTGTCCTGCCGGACCACTTTTAACACTGGCCACACCCGGAGCCTTTTGCACATTAACTTTAGCTTATTCAGCCCACATTTGTCCTTCAATAATTGTTGATGTGCCATTAATGCAGCAGAGGAGGTAGTAGATACAGAAGTTTTCCCCTGTAACAGAATTTTGAGTGCTGATATTTGACACACTGTCATTCAGTTTCACATCATCTTGTGGATCATCTGCTACAGGTGTAGTCAAAACATGTCTTGGAATTTGAGAAACATCGTCTGTTGGAAGGTGAGACAGGTATTCACTTGTTGCAGCAACATGACCTTCAATATATGTTTGGGTCAACCATTGTTTCATATCCTCTATGAATGCACTGAAATGTGATCAATGTTTGAAAAACATTGCTTCTCTTTTTCTTGATCAGCCTTGGGAAGTAATCAGATTAGCATGTGATGTTGCTTAGCAACAGTTTCACAGAGATTAGTCAAGCCCTCAAACGAGATTGACTTGCAAGGCATTTTCTTTTATTTTCATAAGATCATTAATTGATGATATTAAACCTTTAAATTTTGTTCACATTTGTTTCATACTCTTTTTGAAGACTTACAATTAAGATTAGCCCTAGTATCGGATTTCATTTCTCTTTTGTAAGCCCCAACTACAGAGATGTTGGTGTCAATTCCATGCTTCGATACACTACTTTCTCTAATTCCATGACTCACAATAAACTCTTTGTTCACCTGTAGCATCAGCGATGCTCAATTTAATAAATGTAGTCAACAAACTGTTAAACCAGATTGAACAAGCAGCCTCCAATTCAAATGTCAGCAAATGACACATTTCAGCACTTCAATAAAACAAAGCAATAAACTCTTTGGCAAACATCACGAGCAAGCAATGGTCCCCAATGGATGGGCAGCGCTGACCATTCAAAACTGTGTTCAAACCATAAACATATAGCACGATTTGCCGACAATCCGACTGTAAGCTGCCTGTTTCAGACATATTGCTCTCAGTGTTGAGATTCCAATTTCGCCAATGGGTAAAGGCAATTATTTGCTGCACACCAATGTTAGTTTGGTATAGCTATTCTCTATGACAAAAGTTAGCGGATACTTGAAAACAAACTAAAGCTGCTGAGAGACTAAGCCAAGGTAATCAGCATAAGCTTCCAGATAACACATTTCCGGATCAACAAAGGTATAATGGATCCTTTATTACAAAACCAGCGAAGATGATCTTGTTGCAATTAAGAACCTAATTAAAATAAATTGATATGAGAATTAGTATTCTATACATACTTAAGCAATAAAATATAACTATCTGTAGTTCAACCCCTCTCCACTAGATTAAACAAATAAGACTAAGATTGAATATGTAGCTATATTCATTTGCTTCTAGCACACCCCAACTCTTGTGACAAATTACCATAATAAACGAACCACAAAATACAATACAGACAGAAAATAGATACATTGCTCCAACAGATAGAAACAGATGCACAGCTCTTACACATGTTGTATACTTTCTTTACAGCCCTATCGACCTGTGCTGCCAGATCTGGTTAGACAGAAATGGTGAGCTAAGACCGCAAGCTCATGGAGTGCATCTTGGGCACTTTCTCTCGTGGCTAGCACAGGTCATGATGCCCAGCGCCCGCAGCAACCTTACCTCCCTGTGCTTGAGGAGGTGGGCGGTGAGTCGGGACGTGACGAGGCCAGTCAGCACCTGCCTCAGGCCAGAGAGCAGCTCGTTGGTGACCACTTCCTGCCACTCAGCGGGTCGCCCCTCCATGCAGGGCAGGCAGGTGTAAACAATGTTGTCGGGGAGGTTGGACAGGATCTCGTACATCTCATCTGGGATACACGGGACGGGGGGGGTGGGTGTGAAAACACAGGATGGGGGTGGAAGAGGAGGGGAGAGGGGGGTAGAGGAGGTAGGGGAGAGGGGGTGGAGCAGGTGGGGAGAGAGGGGTGGAGGGCACGGGGAGAGAGGGGTGAGGAGGAGGAGGAAGGGCAAGGGTGAGAAAGGTTTGGTGAGGGGGGGGGTGAGAGGGTGAGAGAAAAGCCAAAGCAGTAAGAACCAACACTCAGAGCCGGTACACAGGTTCTGTCCGTGCCCAACTACCCCCTCCCAGAGTTCTGCCTTTCCCATCTGAGAAGCTCCTGTACCCGCCTCCCCTACCACATCCCCTCGTTGTTCACATCTCCAACGTTCCTCAATCACATTCCCCCCCCAACCCCACCTACTCTCCTCTCCAACTTCCCTCCGCCCCTTCTTCCTCCACTGCTCCCTCCCTGCACTTCTCTTTACTTCCTCGCACAGACATTTCCCACCCCACATCCTCACTACCAATTTCCCCCACATACATCCTCCCCCCTCTACGTTTCCTAAACCTCCTTCTCATGCATTTATCTCTACTTGAACCCACCAGTCAACCCCATATTCTCTCTTACCCCCCAAGGTCCTCCATCCCACTTCCTCCAACCCTCACCTCCACCTACTCAATCCCATCATCACCACTCCTCCCCAAAATCCATCTGCCCCTTCCCTCCACACCCAAATGAACTCCAGCCCTCTCCCAACTCTACACCCTCAATCCTCTCCTTCCTCCCTCCCCTCCTACATGACTTCTTTCTCTCCCTCTGCATACTCCCTTCCATCTCCCCCCAAACACCTGAAACTCACCCTTCTCTTCAGCGCAACTTTGATCCATCTCTCTTCCCTCCACCTGCATAAATACCCCTCCATCTCCAGTTCTCCCTCCCACAAATTCCACCTCTACAGCCCAGCTACTGACCTGTGACCCCCTCACACTTGGCATGCACCCAGTGGTCACATTTTGAGCACTGCATCATCTTGCTCTCATAATCGTTGTCCTCGTAGCACTTGGTACAGATGGGGCAGTAGTTACCTGCAGCACAACACAGGGAGGTTAAATAGGAGTGCCAGAGTGGGTGGGTTGTGGAACGTGGGACAGGAACAGTGTTTGAGTTCCAAACAAAGCAAGGGTCAGTGGAAGCAATGGGGCGCGAGGGTTCCCAGTGAAGCTCCCTCCACAATGTTCCATTACAGACTCCTGAGATCAGACACAGAAGGACACTCCCTCCACACCACCCCAGGGTGAGACCCAAAGTGAAGCTCCCTATTCAGCGTCCATCACACTCTACCGGGATAATACACATGTAACGTGCTGTAAGGGTTCACTGTTAATGTCATGGTTTTTGTAATGTTCACTGCTGGAGTAACAGTTTCTCTGTAGCAGCCATGTTTGGGTTATGTCTGGAGATAACAGGACTGTGGATGCATGTTAGCCAATCAGGATTTTGTTGCCCTATCTTGTGATTCTGGAAGCAGTTGATTTTGTGGGCTTTGCCAGAGGGAGAGAGAGGGATGAAGAGAGAAGACGCAAATGGAGAGATTTAGTAGACCGCCGAACAGGGTGGACTCGGAGCGGGGGTCCAAAGGTTGGCAACGCTTGGAGTACACCGATGGTGGAAGAAGGACTACTGAATGAGCACAAACTTTGTACACAGAATGTTGAATAAGATTTGGGCCCATTTTCTTTTATATTTTGCTTCTACACTAACCATATAGTCAAAGTAAGAGTTATAAAGCTTAATTGTTTAATCGCATATTGTGTACTGTTTGTATTTCCAATACTGATTTGTAACAGGGGACACCGCGCAAGATCCACCCAAACAAGATTTCTTTAGGTTTGGCCGGGCAGGGTGTTATCACACCCCATATTAAGCCGCTAAGCAAAGCAAGTGTTGCACTCAGAATGATGCCCCTCCACCCAGGGTGAGACTCAAAGTGAAGCTCCCTCTATGCTATCCCATCACACACTCATGGAGTCAGACATCGAGTGAAGTTCCCTCCACACCATCCCATCACACACTTCTTGGATCTGACAGAGTGAGGCTCATTCCACATGGTTCTGAAATAAGAGTCCAATGCACTCACCCCTCCAGGTCATTTGAATCAGAGACCTCTCCACTTCCCTCGACCTCTACCTTCATCCAACAAAGGCCTGGCCCAAATACTCACCTTTCTCGAAGAGCTTGGCGCAGTCATTGCACAGAGTAAAGTCATACGACCACTCCGCATCCCAACTTCTTCCTGGCGTTGTGGCACCACAGCTCTTGCACCGCACACACTTAGGACAGACCTGTCAAGGGTGAGAATGGGGAAGGATAAAGAAATATAGAAAAACAGATTGATATATCAGTCGAGACAGATACCAGAATCTGGAGTGACAAACAAATTGCTGGAAGTACTCAGGACATTGAGCAGCATCTGTTGATGGGATGTCCCACAAACAAAGACTGGTGCAATGGATGCTCAGGGTCCACACTATCCCACCACAATCTCCCGGGGTCAGATACAGAGCAAGGCTTCTCTCAGTGAGACGGGAAGAGGTGTGCATGAAGACGTAGTGGGAGGAGAACAACGTTGGGGTCATGGGAGGAGTGTGGGAGTTGGGGCAGGGGGTGTTTACCCTCCCTACCTCATGACCCTTAACAGTCAATGCCACACAGAGGATGAGGAACTGATTTAAGCAGAGTGGTCCTGTGATTTTGGTGAAGTCAGGAGGGATCAGCCCCAGGTGCATACTCCACCAGGGTTCTGCATGGCTCTCAGCTCAGGGGTATTACAGCTCCATAGGTGCTACAGATTTTCCACCTGGCTCAGTTTCTCCCTGTCACCACAGACACAAAGCTGCCGCTAGGGAAGGTCTGGGAAGGGCAGCACAATCGTGCACTGGTCAGGACATTGCCTCATGGCTCCTGTGACCCAGGTGTCAATTCAATCACCAGCCATCCCTCTGTAACCCTGCCAGCATACGCCCCTCCTCTGTCTCTGTGCAGAGTTTGTGTTCTCCCCTTCCTCCTGGCACGTACCACCCCTACTCCTCCTCCACTCACACCCTTGTGCATGTCCCAGGGGCTGCTCGCCATCAGCAAATAACCTGCCCACACCGAGGGATCAGGGATTCTCAGAGCAACATATGAGCAGGCAGGCACAGCAATGATGGGCCGAAGAGCCTGATTTTGCTCTGCATGACCACACCCAGTTCACAACCGACCTCAGAGACTAGTCAAGCCTGAATCATCAATCCCAGATGCATTACACACACACACACAGTAATCTCAAGTCCACAAACTGGAGTGACCAACAGCGCCACACAAGTGAAATCTGCGGCCCTCCCCTGCCAACCTCCACGCTTCCCACTGAGGTCCAGCCGAGCTCGTGAGCGATACCAGGAGAGCTAAAAGCCACCACACTCTAGTAACTTAACTGGAGGGGGGGGGGGGGGGCTAGAGCAATCCCCTCCCTGCCTTCTAGCACTATGTCAAACCATAGGCCAGCAGTACAGTAGGATAGCAGTTAGCATAATGTATAACCAACCAGCAACAGCAACCCGGGTTCAATTCCACCAGTTTGTAAAGAGTTTTATATATACCCTCCGTGACTGCGTGGGTTTCCTCCGGGTGCTCAGGTTTCCTCCCACTTTCCAAAGATGCATGGGCTAGGGTTAGTGTTGTGAGCATGTTATGTTAGCAGTGAAAGCGTGGCTGTCCCTAGCACATTCTCAGACTGTGCTGGTCATTGATGTGGTTGACACATTTCCTGTAAGTTCGGATATTTATGTATTCATGCTATTAATAATTTGTAATCGTTACTCCTGTCGAGGGGCATTTGCTGTCATGGATTCAAAAAGCTCACCCAGTTCTGCCTCCTCCTGTTGGGCTTGGTGGGGTAGTTGGGACCCAGGCATGCCACGTGGTAGGTCGATCTACACTTGATGCACTCCAGGAGATGCTGCAGGGAGAGAGAGAGAGAGAGAGAGAGAGAGAGAGAGAAGGGAGATCACTTACTGCTGCCGTTGTTAGCGAAACCCTCCCACCCAGCACACTTCCCCCACCTCCTGCACACTTCATGTGGAGGCCCAACACACCTCACTGCAAAATGGTGGCCTGAGGGGGTAACTGCTTCATGCAGGTGGTGGTGCGTTTATTGTTTAAAGGTAAGAGGGGAAAGAGTTAACAGTGGGGCAACTATTTCACCCAGAGGGTGGTCCGTATACGGAATGAGCTGCCAGAGGAGATGGGAAATCATTTGGGACATTATGTTGCGGATGCACAAAGACATTGGTGACACACTTTAAATATTGTGTACAGTTTTGGTTGCCGTTCCTATAGGATGTGCGTCAGCCTGCAGAGATTTATAAGACTCGCGGGACTAAGGTACAGAGGGAGGTTGAGTAGACTGGGACTTTATTCCTTTAAGTGTAATGAAGGACGTATAAGAAAAATCATGGGAGGTGAACACACACTTTCTCTTTCCCAGGGTTGGGAATCAAGAACCAGAACCAGAGGCACAGGTTTAAGGTGTGGGGGGGGGGGGGGGGGGCCGGATTTAATATAAACCCGAGGGACAACTTTATCAACCTGAGGGTGGTCTGTGTATAGTCTGAGCGGCCAGAAGTGGTCACGGTGAACAGGTACGTGGGTAGGAAAGATTTAGAGGAATATGGGCCGAAAGGGACTGTAAGATATAGGAGCATGATTTGGCTATTCAGCCCTTTCGATCATGGCTGATTTATTACCCCTCAACCCCATTCTCCTGCCTTCCCCCTGACACCTTGACTAATTAAGAAAGGTGTAGGGAGAGATAGGAAAGGGAAAATATGGGGCGGGCACGATCAATGAGAGAGCTCACTTGTACAACCTGCTCAGTGTGGATGGATCACTTCTGGCTGGCCTGGGATAACAGGAAAATCACACTAAAGCCTCTACCATCAACAGCTTGGAAGAACAACACTGTTCCTACCCTGGGTTACAGAGGCTCTACACACCAGTATGTGATGGAATGGAGGGATCATTTCCCAGGTACTGTGAGATGGCAAGCACCCTGTCAGGCCAGATGGCCTTCTCTCCCCATTACCTGCTCCCAAATGGCTGGATCTGACGAGGGAGCTGCCTCCCACCTCAATGAGGGTAGGTGCACACGTACACATACGTAGGAGGGTGCTGGGACGGTTATAGCGGCTGTGAGACCCACCAGACTCTTCAGATGTGTCTGAAGCGCATTTGATGTCTCTAGGCCTGTATTCAATAGAGTTCAGAAGGGATGTGGCGGGGTGGAGGGAGAATCTCATTGAAACTCCCAATACAGCAGATGCAGAGAGAACATTTCCTCTAGTGGGACAGCGTCAGATCCAGGGGCTCAGCTGCAGAATAAAAGGACATCCCTTTAGAATTCATTTGAGAAGGTTCTTCAGCTAGAGGGTGGTGAATCTGTGGAGAATGTTGGCTGTGTAGACCAAGTCACTGGGTGTATTTAAGGCAGGGATTGATAGGCTCCCGGTTAGTCAGGTGGTTAATGGGCATGCAGGGGACTGGACTGGTGGGGGAGAGGAAAGGATTATAAATTTCATGATGGAAAGGCAGAACATACTCAATGGACAAAGGGACTGGTTCTACTCCAGGAATGGGACCCCAGATCCTGCAGGGAGGAGACACCCCTGCCCCTCCACCATCCCGCGGTACCTTGGAACTCTTGCTCTTGCGCCCGCAGACGTGGCAGAATTTGCAGCGACGGCAGCACCAGTTTTCTTTTTGCTCGTCCAACGGCCTCTCGCTCTCCTCCAAGCAGAAGGTGTGGAAGGGTTCACAGCATACCTGACAGTACAACATCTGGGAAGGGGCAGAGACAGGGGGTGATAGCATCACACAGCATGGACACCGGCCCTTCAGCCTATGCTGACCAACACTCCCATCTCAGCCAATCCTATTTGGTGCATTTGGCCCACATCCCTCTAAACCGTTCCTGTCCATTTCACTTTTAATGGACTTGCTTCAACCACTTCCTCTGCCAGTTTGTTCCATACACGGACCACCCTCTGCCTCTCAATTTCCTCTTTTGGTCTGTGTGTGTGTCTCTATATACATCTCTATCTGTCTCTCTGTATATATACACACTTTCTCTCCATCCAGCTATCACTCTTTATATCGCAACTTTTTAATACATCTCCCACTGTATTGCTGCCGTGAAACAACTAACTTCATGACATGTCAGTGACAATAAACCCGCTTCTGATTCTATTAAATCTTCCCCCTCACCTTTCTGCCCTCTACTTCTTCATTTCACAGCCAAGAGATAAAGGCTGTTTCTATTCTCCTTATCACTGCTTCATGCTTTTATGCGTTCACTTCTCATTCTCTGACAGAAATTTAATCACCTCCGAAACAGCGTACACCCTCTGTAAGATCACCCCTCATTGTCCTACACGTTCATTCACCTCCATAAGACCAACCCTCATTCTCCTACGTTACAGTTAGAAGTCCTGACCTGCTCAAACGCCCTCCACAACCTAGTTCCTCTAGTCCCAGATTTCAATGCTTCTCTTATAGAAACGCCAATCCTCCAGGTAATTTTCAAGTGCTTAAACATTTTCAATTACCCCAACCGCGGACCAGAAGCAGAGAAATAAGGAGTATGAGTGGGCCACTGAAAAACCGCTGACTGGAATTCTCAAGGTTCTTCGCTCAGACCACCCGATTCCTGGTCAGTGGGGCCCCAGTTCCCTCCCTCCCCATTCAGCCATATTACCCTTCCCTGTGCTATGCTGTTCAAGTGCCCGTTGGGTGTCGTGAAAGTCTGTCTCTGCCACCCCTTCAGTGCTTCACAGATCCCTCTGAACCTCCTCCTTCCAATCCCTGCCTTGAACTTAAAACACTCCCAGCAAGGGAACAAATTCAAAAGCAGCAGAGAGAACAGTCAGCACAGGAACAGCCACTTTGGCCCACAATGTTGTGCTAAATTAAGGTAATGACACCTAATTCCTTCTGCCGTATCCTTCCCTTCTCTGCACATTCAAGTGCTGAAGTAAGAGCCCCTTAAAATCCTCTACATCTGCCCCCACCACCACCCCTGACAGTGCATGCCGGACACCCACCACTGAGCGGAGATCTAATAAACGTTTATAAGATTACGAGAGGCACAGAGAGAGGGTAATCAGAATCTTTTTCCCAAAGGGCATGCATTTATGGTGAGACGGGGTAAATTCAATGGAGATGTGCGGGGCAAGATTTTTTTACACAGAGTGGTGGGTACCTGGACTATGCTGCCTGAGGTAGTGGTGGCGGTGGCAGATACATTAGGAATGGTTTAAGAGAAGTTTAGAAAGGCACAGAGATGTGAGGGAAAATGGAAGATATGGACAATGTGTAGAGAGAGATTAATTTAGTTAGCCATTTGATTACTAATTTAACTGGTTCAGCACACCATTGTGAGCTGAAGGGCCGGTTTCTGTATTGCACTGTCTATGCTTGTACACATCCTTCACATAGTTTTATTATTTAGATACAATGTGGAACAATGAGCCACACCACCCAGCAACCTGCCTATTTAACCCTAGCCTAATCGCAGGACAATTTACAATGACCAATTAACTTACTAACCTACAGACTCTGGACATGGAGGAAACCTGGAACTACCAGGAGGACATACAAACTTCTTACTGAGGACGCTGGAATTGAACTCCAAATTCCAGATCACCTTGATCTGTAATAGTGTTGTGCTAACCACTACACTACCCGTGCTGGTCCCTTCAGGGACTCTTGAAGCTGTACACTGACGTGCCTTGCTCTTCAATCCCACTGCCCCTCTCTTACTTTGATACAAGTGACATTGACAGAAACTAATTTACGTTCTCATGAACTGTTTACCTACTTCACTCCATATAATTGAAAAGTACAGAAGACAATTCAACCCATTTCATCCACCTCATCTTTGATGTATTTCTGTTTCTCTATGGTGAGAGTGTTTTTCATCAGTTTAGTTAGTGTTCAAGTGATCAATATGGTCTGACCATAGCTCATGGAGTAGATGCGGTGAACAGCCTTGGGAAACAGTGCAGCAAAGGAACAATTATTACTCTTGGGGTAAGCTATTTCTGATAGTAAAGTTGTGGACTTCATTATTAAGGAAACACGAAGACAAAAAGAAAATAACAGTACAATGAAGAGAATTACCATGGCTTTATAAAAGGTCAGTGGTGTTGTGGTTAATGAAGGAGGACATAATTTTAAGGCAATTGTATGGGGTATGGGTATGTTAGAGGTAGGAGATTTATTTTACTTTAGAGAGAGATTGGTGGGTACGTGGAATGCTCTACCAGGGATGATGGTGGAGGCAGAAACATTAGAGATATTTAAGAAATTCTTAGGCACATGGATGAAAGAAAAAAGGAGAGCGATGTAGGAGGGAACACAGATCAGTGCAGCACAGTACAGGCCATTTGCTCCACATTTTAACCTACTCTAAGATCAAACTAACCCTTCCCTCCCACTCTCATTAGACCACACTTGGAGTATTACGTTCAGTTCAGGTTGCCTCATGTTTGGAAGGATCTGGAAGCTGTAGAGAATGTGAAGAGGAGATGTACCAGGATGCTGCCTGGATTAGAGAGCTTGTCTTTTGAGGAGAGGTTGAGCAAACAAGGGCTTTTCTCTTTGGACTGAAGGAGGAAGAGGTGACTTCATAGATGTGTATAACATAATAAAAGGCACGTGTTTAAAATGTTGGCACAACATTGTGGGCCAAAGGGCGTGACTGCTCTATGGTATCACTTCGAATACCAATAAATGCACTGGTCAGTTGTCAATCTCCAGTTAGCACACAGAACCACAGGCGATCTCTGGACAGAAACCGATCTATCCCACAACACCGCCAATACTCCCCTCTTGGGCTGGGTGGACACAGTGAGGCACCCTGAGCTCAACACTGATCAGAGCAACCCTCCTCTTTACCTCATGGTGGCCATGACTGGCACACAACAGACAGAGAACCCGAGGGGTCTGGATGGGCACGGACGACAAGACACTCAGACCACCCATCAGCCAGACGTTCTCGATGCTGCAGTCCTCCTGCGGGAAAGGGAGAGGAGGAGTTAGACAGCTCCGACACAGGGCCTCTCCAAATGACAGTGGAGAAGCCAATGATGGAAGCCTGGGTGTGTCCAGAACACAGCAAAAACACCCATGATATCAAGATAGAACAGGACACAGGTACATTTCGGATACACCATGATACTATAAGAAATAGATCTTGAGTACATTAAAAATAGTAATGCTACAAAAAGTAGGTCAGAAGAATATTAACTTTTAGTACAGTGGGCAGAAAGAACCATGAGTGTATTCAGAATACTCGGTAATGTTGTATGCAAAGGATCCCATGTACACCTAGAACATTCAGTAACACAGTCGGAACAGGTCCAACGGACATTTAGAAAACTCGGTAACAGTGGGGTACAGGTCAAGTGGACATTTAGAACACTCAGGAACAGTCGGGAATGGGCCACGTGGACATTTAGAACACTCAGGAACACAGTCGGGAATGGGTCCCGTGGATATTTAGAACACTCAGTAACAGTCGGCAATGGTCCACGTGGACATTTAGGACACTCAGGAACAGTCGGGAATGGGCCACGTGGACATTCGGAACACTCAGGAACAGTCGGGAATGCGCCACGTGGACATTTAGAACACTCAGGAACAGTCGGGAATGGGCCACGTGGACATTTAGAACACTCAGGAACACAGTTGGGAATGGGTCCCGTGGATATTTAGAACACTCAGGAACAGTCGGGCATGGGTCCCGTGGATATTAAGAACACTCAGTAACACAGTTGGGAATGGGTCCCGTGGACATTTAGAACGCTCAGTAACACAGTCGGGAATGGGTCCCGTGGACATTTAGTACACTCAGGAACAGTCTGGAATGGGCCACGTGCACATTTAGGACACTCAGGAACAGTCGGGAATGGGTCCCGTGGACATTTATAACACTCAGGGACAGTCCGGAATGGGTCCCGTAGACATTTAGAACACTCAGTAACAGTCGGGAATGGGCCACGTGCACATTTAGGACACTCAGGAACAGTCGGGAATGGGACCCGTATATATTTAGAACACTCAGGAACAGTCGGGCATGGGTCCGGTGGATATTTAGAACACTCAGGAGCAGTCGGGAATGGGCCACGTGGACATTTAGAACACTCAGGAACACAGTTGGGAATGGGTCCCGTGGACATTTAGAACACTCAGGAACATTCGGGAATGCGCCACGTGCACATTTAGGACACTCAGGAACAGTCGGGAATGCGCCACGTGGACATTTAGAACACTCAGGAACAGTCGGGAATGCGCCACGTGAACATTTAGGACACTCAGGAACAGTCGGGAATGGGCCACGTGGACATTTAGAACACTCAGGAACAGTCGAAAATGGGCCACGTGGATATTTAGAACACTCAGGAAGTCGGGAATGGGCCACGTGCACATTTTGGACACTCAGGAACAGTCGAAAATGGGCCACGTGGACATTTAGAACACTCAGGAACAGTTGGGAATGGGCCACGTGGACATTTAGGACACTCAGGAACAGTCGGGAATGCGGCACGTGGACATTTAGAACACTCAGTAACAGTCGGGAATGGGGGAATGGGCCACGTGGGCATTTCGGACACTCAGTAACACAGTCGAGAATGGGTCCTACGGTCATTTAGAACGGTCAGTAACACAGTCAGGAATCGGCCACGCGATCATTGAGAACACTCAGTAACAGTCGGGAATGGGTCCCGTGGATATTTAGAACACTCAGTCACACAGTCGGGAATGGGGCCCACGGACATTTAGAATAGTCAATAACACAGTCGGGAATGGGCCACGTGGACATTTAAAACACTTAGTAACAGTCGGGAATGGGCCACGTGGACATTTAGAATACTCAGTAACACAGTCGGGAATGGGTCCCGTGGATATTTAGAATACTCAGTAACAGTCGGGAATGGGTCACGTGGACATTTAGAACACTCAGGAACAGTCGGTAATGGGTCCCGTGGACATTTAGAACACTCAGTAACAGCCGGGAATGGGCCACGTGCACATTTAGGACACTCAGGAACAGTCGGGAATGGGACCCGTGGACATTTAGAACACTCAGGAACAGTCGGGAATGCACCACATGGACATTTAGAACACTCAGTAACAATCCGGAATGGGGGAATGGGCCACGTGGACATTTAGAACACCCAGGAACAGTCGGGAATGGACCACGTGGACATTGAGAACTCGCAGTAACACAGTCGGTAATGGGTCCCGTGGATATTTAGAACGCTCAGAAACACAGTCAGGAATGGGCCACGTGCACAGTTAGAACACTCAGGAACAGTCGGGAATGGTTCCCGTGTCTACTTAGAGCACTCAGAAACACAGTCGGGAATGGGACCCATGGATATTTAGAACACTCAGTAACACAGTCGGGAATGGGACACGTGGATATTTAGAACGCTCAGAAACACAGGAATGGGCCACGTGGGCATTTCGGACAATCAGTAACACAGTCGGGAATGGGTCCCGGGGATATTTAGAACGCTCAGAAACACAGTCAGGAATGGGCCACGTGGACATTTAGAACACTCAGTAACACAGTCGGGAATGGGTCCCGGGGATATTTAGAACGCTCAGAAACACAGTCAGGAATGGGCCACGTGGACATTTAGAACACCCAGGAACAGTCGGGAATGGGCCACGTGGACATTTAGAACACTCAGTAACAATAGGGAATGGGGGAATGGGCCACGTGGACATTTAGAACACTCAGTAACAGTCGAGAATGGGTCCCGTGGACACTTATAACACTCAGGAACAGTCCGGAATGGGTCCCGTAGACATTTAGAACACTCAGTAACAGTCGGGAATGGGCCACGTGCACATTTAGAACACTCAGGAACACAGTTGGGAATGGGTCCCGTGGATATTTAGAACACTCAGGAACAGTAGTGAAAGGGCCACGTAGACATTTAGAACACTCAGGAACACAGTCGGGAATGGGTCCCGTGGATATTTAGAACACTCAGGAACACAGTCGTGAATGGGCCACGTGGACATTTAGAACACTCAGGAACACAGTCGGGAATGGGCCACGTGGACATTTAGAACACTCAGTAACAGTCAGTAATGGGTCCCGTGGACATTTAGAAAGCTCAGTACCACAGTCGGGAATGGGTCCCGTGGACATTTAGAACGCTCAGCAACACAGTTGGGAATGGGACCCGTGGACGTTTAGAACACTCAGTAACACAGTTGGGAATGGGTCCCGTGGACATTTAGAACACTCAGTAACACAGTCGGGAATGGATCCCGTGGATATTTAGAACACTCAGTAACACTCGGGAATGCGCCACGTGCACATTTCGGACACTCAGGAACAGTCGGGAATGCGCCACGTGGACATTTAGAACACTCAGGAACAGTCGGGAATGCGCCACGTGCACATTTAGGACACTCAGGAACAGTCGAGAATGGGCCACGTGGACATTTAGAACACTCAGTAACAGTCGAGAATGGGCCACGTGCACATTTAGGACACTCAGGAACAGTCGAGAATGGGCCACGTGGACATTTAGAACACTCAGGAACAGTCGGGAATGGGCCACGTGGACATTTAGAACACTCAGGAACAGTCGAAAATGGGCCACGTGGACATTTAGAACACTCAGGAACAGTCGGGAATGGGCCACGTGGACATTTAGAACACTAAGTAACAGGCGGGAATGGGTCCCGTGGATGTTTAGAACACTCAGTAACAGTCGGGAATGGGCCACGTGGACATTTAGAACACTCAGGAACAGTCGGGAATGCACCACGTGGACATTTAGAACACTCAGTAACAATCCGGAATGGGGGAATGGGCCACGTGGACATTTAGAACACCCAGGAACAGTCGGGAATGGGCCACATGGACATTGAGAACTCGCAGTAACACAGTCGGTAATGGGTCCCGTGGATATTTAGAACGCTCAGAAACACAGTCAGGAATGGGCCACGTGCACAGTTAGAACACTCAGGAACAGTCGGGAATGGTTCCCATGTCTACTTAGAGCACTCAGAAACACAGTTGGGAATGGGACCCGTGCACATTCAGGACACTCAGGAACAGTCGGGAATGCGCCACGTGGACATTTAGAACACTCAGGAACAGTCGGGAAAGGGCCACGTGGACATTTAGAACACTCAGGAACAGTCGTGAATGGGGCACGTGGACATTTAGAACACTCAGGAACAGTCGGGAATGGGACCCGTGGACATTTGGAACACTCAGTAACAGTCGGGAATGGGGGAATGGGCCACGTGGGCATTTCGGACACTCAGTAACACAGTCGGGAATGGGTCCCGTGGACATTTAGAACGCTCAGCAACACAGTTGGGAATGGGACCCGTGGACATTTAGAACGCTCAGTAACACAGTCGTGAATGGGTCCCGTGGACATTTATAACACTCAGTAACAGTCGGGAATGGGGGAATGGGCCACGTGGGCATTTCGGACACTCAGTAACACAGTCGAGAATGGGTCCTACGGTCATTTAGAACGGTCAGTAACACAGTCAGGAATGGGTCCCGTGGATATTTATAACACTCAGGAACAGTCCGGAATGGGTCCCGTAGACATTTAGAACACTCAGTAACAGTCGGGAATGGGCCACGTGGGCATTTCGGACACTCAGTAACACAGTCGAGAATGGGTCCTACGGTCATTTAGAACGGTCAGTAACACAGTCAGGAATCGGCCACGCGGACATTGAGAACACTCAGTAACAGTCGGGAATGGGTCACGTGGATATTTAGAACACTCAGTCACACAGTCGGGAATGGGGCCCACGGACATTTAGAATAGTCAATAACACAGTTGGGAATGGGCCACGTGGACATTTAGAATACTCAGTAACACAGTCGGGAATGGGTCCCGTGGATATTTAGAATACTCAGTAACAGTCGGGAACGGGCCACGTGGATATTTAGAACACTCAGGAACAGTCGGTAATGAGTACCGTGGACATTTAGAACACTCAGGAACACAGTCGGGAATGGGTCCTGTGGACATTTAGAACACTCAGTAACAGTCGGGAATGGGCCACGTGCACATTTAGGACACTCAGGAACAGTCAGGAATGGGACCCGTATATATTTAGAACACTCAGGAACAGTCGGGCATGGGTCCGGTGGATATTTAGAACACTCAGGAGCAGTCGGGAATGGGCCACGTGGACATTTAGAACACTCAGGAACAGTCGGTAATGGGTCCCGTGGACATATAGAACACTCAGGAACATTTGGGAATGCGCCACGTGCACATTTAGGACACTCAGGAACAGTCGGGAATGGGCCACGTGGACATTTAGAACACTCAGGAACAGTCGAAAATGGGCCACGTGGACATTTAGAACACTCAGGAACAGTCGGGATTGGGCCACGTGCACATTTAGGACACTCAGGAACAGTCGAAAATGGGCCACGTGGACATTTAGAACACTCAGGAACAGTCGGGAATGGGCCACGCGGACATTGAGAACACTCAGTCACTCAGTTGGGAATGGGTCCCGTGAATATTTAGAATACTCAGTAACACAGTCGGGAATGGGTCCCGTGGATATTTAGAATACTCAGTAACACAGTCGAGAATGCGTCCAGTGTATATTTCGAGCACTCATGAACACTCGGGAATGCGCCACGTGCACATTTAGGACACTCAGGAACAGTCGGGAATGGGCCACGTGGACATTCAGAACACTCAGGAACAGTCCGGAATGGGTCCCGTAGACATTTAGAACACTCAGTAACAGTCGGGAATGGGGGTATGGGCCACGTGGGCATTTCGGACACTCAGTAACACAGTCGAGAATGCGTCCTACGGACATTTAGAACGGTCAGTAACACAGTCGGGAATGGGTCCCGTGGATATTTATAACACTCAGGAACAGTCCGGAATGGGTCCCGTAGACATTTAGAACACTCAGTAACAGTCGGGAATGGGCCACGTGGACATTTAGAACACTCAGTAACACAGTCGTGAATGGGTCCCGTGGACAATTATAACACTCAAGAACAGTCTGGAATAGGTCCCGTAGACATTTAGAACACTCAGTAACAGTTGGGAATGGGCCACGTGGGCATTTCGGACAATCAGTAACACAGTCGAGAATGGGTCCTACGGTCATTTAGAACTGTCAGTAACACAGTCAGGAATCAGCCACGCGGACATTGAGAACACTCAGTAACAGTCGGGAATGGGTCACGTGGATATTTAGAACACTCAGTCACACAGTCGGGAATGGGGCCCACGGACATTTAGAATAGTCAATAACACAGTTGGGAATGGGCCACGTGGACATTTAGAATACTCAGTAACACAGTCGGGAATGGGTCCCGTGGATATTTAGAATACTCAGTAACAGTCGGGAACGGGCCACGTGGATATTTAGAACACTCAGGAACAGTCGGTAATGAGTACCGTGGACATTTAGAACACTCAGGAACACAGTCGGGAATGGGTCCTGTGGACATTTAGAACACTCAGTAACAGTCGGGAATGGGCCACGTGCACATTTAGGACACTCAGGAACAGTCAGGAATGGGACCCGTATATATTTAGAACACTCAGGAACAGTCGGGCATGGGTCCGGTGGATATTTAGAACACTCAGGAGCAGTCGGGAATGGGCCACGTGGACATTTAGAACACTCAGGAACAGTCGGTAATGGGTCCCGTGGACATATAGAACACTCAGGAACATTTGGGAATGCGCCACGTGCACATTTAGGACACTCAGGAACAGTCGGGAATGGGCCACGTGGACATTTAGAACACTCAGGAACAGTCGAAAATGGGCCACGTGGACATTTAGAACACTCAGGAACAGTCGGGATTGGGCCACGTGCACATTTAGGACACTCAGGAACAGTCGAAAATGGGCCACGTGGACATTTAGAACACTCAGGAACAGTCGGGAATGGGCCACGCGGACATTGAGAACACTCAGTCACTCAGTTGGGAATGGGTCCCGTGAATATTTAGAATACTCAGTAACACAGTCGGGAATGGGTCCCGTGGATATTTAGAATACTCAGTAACACAGTCGAGAATGCGTCCAGTGTATATTTCGAGCACTCATGAACACTCGGGAATGCGCCACGTGCACATTTAGGACACTCAGGAACAGTCGGGAATGGGCCACGTGGACATTCAGAACACTCAGGAACAGTCCGGAATGGGTCCCGTAGACATTTAGAACACTCAGTAACAGTCGGGAATGGGGGTATGGGCCACGTGGGCATTTCGGACACTCAGTAACACAGTCGAGAATGCGTCCTACGGACATTTAGAACGGTCAGTAACACAGTCGGGAATGGGTCCCGTGGATATTTATAACACTCAGGAACAGTCCGGAATGGGTCCCGTAGACATTTAGAACACTCAGTAACAGTCGGGAATGGGCCACGTGGACATTTAGAACACTCAGTAACACAGTCGTGAATGGGTCCCGTGGACAATTATAACACTCAAGAACAGTCTGGAATAGGTCCCGTAGACATTTAGAACACTCAGTAACAGTTGGGAATGGGCCACGTGGGCATTTCGGACAATCAGTAACACAGTCGAGAATGGGTCCTACGGTCAGTTAGAACTGTCAGTAACACAGTCAGGAATCAGCCACGTGGACATTTAGAACACTCAGTAACACAATCGGGAATGGGACAGGCGGACATTGAGAACACTCAGTAACAGTCGGGAATAGGTCCCGTGGATATTTAGAACACTCAGTAACACAGTAAGGAATGGGTCCTGTGGACATTTAGAACACTCAGGAACAGTCGGGAATGGGTCCCGTGGATATTTAGAACACTCAGGAACAGTCGGGAATGGGTCCCATGGACATTTAGAACAGTCAATAACACAGTTGGGAATGGGCCACGTGGATATTTAAAACACTCAGTAACAGTCGGGAATGGGCCACATGGACATTTAGAACACTCAGGAACAGACGGTAATGGGCCGCGTGGACATTTAGTACACTGAGGAACAGTCGGTAATGGGCCACTTGGACATTTAAAACACTCAGTAACAGTCAGGAATGGGTCCCGTGGACATTTAGAACACTCAGTAACAGTCGGGAACGGGCCACGTGGACATTTAGAACACTCAGGAACAGTCGGTAATGGGTCCCGTGGACATTTAGAACACTCAGTAACACAGTCGGGAATGGGTCCCGTGGATATTTAGAATACTCAGTAACACAGTCGAGAATGCATCCAGTGTATATTTCGAGCACTCATGAACACTCGGGAATGCGCCACGTGCACATTTAGGACACTCAGGAACAGTCGGGAATGGGCCACGTGGACATTCAGAACACTCAGGAACAGTCGGGAATGGGGGAATGGGCCACGTGGATGTTTACAGCACTCAGTAACATAGTCGGAAATGGGTCCCGTGGACATTTAGAACACTCCGTAACACAGTCGGGAATGGGTCCCGTGGACGTTTAGAACACTCAGTAACACATTCAGGAATGTGTCCTTTGGACATTTAGAATAATCAGTAACACAGTCGGGAATGGGACACGCGGACATTTAGAATACTCAGTAACAGTCGGGAATGGGTCCCGTGGATACTTAGAACACTCCGTAACACAGTCGGGAATGGGTCCTACGGACATTTAGAACGGTCAGTAACACAGTCAGGAATGGGCCGCGTGGACATTTAGTACACTGAGGAACAGTCTGTAATGGGCCACGTGGACATTTAGAACACTCAGGAACAGTCGGGAATGGGCCACGTGCACATTTAGGACACTCAGGAACAGTCGAAAATGGGCCACGTGGACATTTAGAACACTCAGGAACAGTCGGGAATGGGCCACGCGGACATTGAGAACACTCAGTCACTCAGTTGGGAATGGGTCCCGTGAATATTTAGAATACTCAGTAACACAGTCGGGAATGGGTCCCGTGGATATTTAGAATACTCAGTAACACAGTCGAGAATGCGTCCAGTGTATATTTCGAGCACTCATGAACACTCGGGAATGCGCCACGTGCACATTTAGGACACTCAGGAACAGTCGGGAATGGGCCACGTGGACATTCAGAACACTCAGGAACAGTCCGGAATGGGTCCCGTAGACATTTAGAACACTCAGTAACAGTCGGGAATGGGGGTATGGGCCACGTGGGCATTTCGGACACTCAGTAACACAGTCGAGAATGCGTCCTACGGACATTTAGAACGGTCAGTAACACAGTCAGGAATGGGCCACGTGGACATTTAGTACACTGAGGAACAGTCTGTAATGGGCCACGTGGACATTTAGAACACTCAGGAACAGTCGGTAATGGGCCACGTGGACATTTATAACACTCAGGAACACAGTCGGGAATGGGTCGTACGGACATTTAAAACACTCAGTAAGTCAGGAATGGGTCCCGTAGACATTTAGAACACTCAGTAACAGCCGGGAATGGGCCACGTGGACATTTAGAACACTCAGTAACAGTCGGGAACGGGCCACGTGGACATTTAGAACACTCAGGAACAGTCGGGAATGGGGGAATGGGCCACGTCGACATTTAGAACACTCAGTAACACAGTCGTGAATGGGTCCCGTGGACATTGAGAACACTCAGTAACAGCCGGGAATGGGTCCCGTGGACATTTAGAACACTCAGTAACACAGTCGGGATTTGGCCACCTGCACATTCAGAACACTCAGGAACAGTCGGGAATGGGGGAATGGGCCACGTCGACATTTAGAACACTCAGTAACACAGTCGTGAATGGGTCCCGTGGACATTGAGAACACTCAGTAACACAGTCGTGAACGGGCCTCGTGGACATTTAGAACACTCAGGAACAGTCGGTAATGGGTCCCGTGGACATTTAGAACACTCAGTAACACAGTCGGGAATGGGTCCTGTGGATATTTAGAATACACAGTAACACAGTCAGGAATGGGTCCCGTGGATATTTAGAACACTCAGTAACAGTCGGGAATGGGCCATGTGGACATTTAGAACACTCAGGAACAGTCGGGAATGGGCCACGTGGACATTTAGAACACTCAGGAACAGTCGGGAATGGGCCACGTGGACATTTAGAACACTAAGTAACAGGCGGGAATGGGTCCCGTGGATGTTTAGAACACTCAGTAACAGTCGGGAATGGGCCACGTGGACATTTAGAACACTCAGGAACAGTCGGGAATGCACCACGTGGACATTTAGAACACTCAGTAACAATCCGGAATGGGGGAATGGGCCACGTGGACATTTAGAACACCCAGGAACAGTCGGGAATGGGCCACATGGACATTGAGAACTCGCAGTAACACAGTCGGTAATGGGTCCCGTGGATATTTAGAACGCTCAGAAACACAGTCAGGAATGGGCCACGTGCACAGTTAGAACACTCAGGAACAGTCGGGAATGGTTCCCATGTCTACTTAGAGCACTCAGAAACACAGCTGGGAATGGGACCCGTGGATATTTAGAACACTCAGGAACAGTCGAAAATGGGCCACGTGGACATTTAGAACACTCAGGAACAGTCGGGAATGGGCCACGTGGACATTTAGAACACTAAGTAACAGGCGGGAATGGGTCCCGTGGATGTTTAGAACACTCAGTAACAGTCGGGAATGGGCCACGTGGACATTTAGAACACTCAGGAACAGTCGGGAATGCACCACGTGGACATTTAGAACACTCAGTAACAATCCGGAATGGGGGAATGGGCCACGTGGACATTTAGAACACCCAGGAACAGTCGGGAATGGGCCACATGGACATTGAGAACTCGCAGTAACACAGTCGGTAATGGGTCCCGTGGATATTTAGAACGCTCAGAAACACAGTCAGGAATGGGCCACGTGCACAGTTAGAACACTCAGGAACAGTCGGGAATGGTTCCCATGTCTACTTAGAGCACTCAGAAACACAGCTGGGAATGGGACCCGTGGATATTTAGAACACTCAGTAACACAGTCAGGAATGGGTCACGTGCACATTTAGGACACTCAGGAACAGTCGGGAATGGGACCCGTATATATTTAGAACACTCAGGAACAGTCGGGCATGGGTCCGGTGGATATTTAGAACACACAGGAGCAGTCGGGAATGGGCCACGTGGACATTTAGAACACTCAGGAACAGTCGGTAATGGGTCCCGTGGACATTTAGAACACTCAGTAACAGTCAGGAATGGGTCCCGTGGACATTTATAACACTCAGGAACAGTCCGGAATGGGTCCAGTAGACATTTAGAACACTCAGTAACAGTCGGGAATGGGCCACGTGGACATTTAGAACACTCAGTAACACAGTCGTGAATGGGCCACGTGGACATTTATAACACTCAGGAACAGTCGGGAATGGGGGAATGGGCCACGTGGACATTTAGAACACTCAGTAACACAGTCGTGAATGGGTCCCGTGGACAATTATAACACTCAGGAACAGTCTGGAATAGGTCCCGTAGACATTTAGAACACTCAGTAACATTCGGGAACGGGCCACGTGGGCATTTCGGATACTCAGTAACACAGTCGAGAATGGGTCCTACGGTCAGTTAGAACTGTCAGTAACACAGTCAGGAATCGGCCACGTGGACATTTAGGACACTCAGGAACAGTCGGGAATGGGCCACGTGGACATTCGGAACACTCAGGAACAGTCGGGAATGCGCCACGTGGACATTTAGAACACTCAGGAACAGTCGGGAATGGGCCACGTGGACATTTAGAACACTCAGTAACACAGTCGTGAATGGGCCACGTGGACATTTATAACACTCAGGAACAGTCGGGAATGGGGGAATGGGCCACGTCGACATTTAGAACACTCAGGAACAGTCGGTAAAGGGTCCCGTGGATATTTAGAACACTCAGTCACACAGTCGGGAATGGGTCCCACGGACATTTAGAACAGTCAATAACACAGTTGGGAATGGGCCACGTGGACATTTCGAATACTCAGTAACGCAGTCGGGAATGGGTCCCGTGGATATTTAGAATACTCAGTAACACAGTCGAGAATGGGTCCCGTGTATACTTAGAGCACTCAGTAACAGTCGGGAATGGGTCCCTTGGATATCTAGAACACTCAGTAACACAGTCAGGAAAGGGTCCTACGGACATTTAGAACGCTCAGTAACACGGTCAGTAATGGGCCGCGTGGATACTTAGAACACTCACACAGTCGGGAATGGGCCATGTGCACATTTAGAACGCTCAGGAACACAGTCGGGAATGGGACACGCGGACATTTAGAATACTCAGTAACAGTCGGGAATGGGCCACGTGGACATTTAGAACACTCAGGAACAGAGGGTAATGGGCCACGTGGACATTTAGCACACTGAGGAACAGTCGGTAATGGGCCACGTGGACATTTAGAGTCGGTAATGGGCCACGTGGAAATTTAGAACACTCAGGAACACAGTCGGGAATGGGTCCTACGGACATTTAAAACACTCACTAACAGTCAGGAATGGGTCCCGTGGACATTTAGAACACTCAGTAACAGTCGGGAACGGGCCACGTGGGCATTTCGGACACTCAGTAACACAGTCGAGAATGGGTCCTACGGTCAGTTAGAACTGTCAGTAACACAGTCAGGAATCGGCCACGTGGACATTTAGGACACTCAGGAACAGTCGGGAATGGGCCACGTGGACATTCGGAACACTCAGGAACAGTTGGGAATGCGCCACGTGGACATTTAGAACACACAGGAACAGTCGGGAATGGGTCCCCTGGATATTTAGAACACTCAGGAACAGTCGTGAATGGGGCACGTGGACATTTAGAACACTCAGGAACAGTCGGGAATGGGACCCGTGGACATTTGGAACACTCAGTAACAGTCGGGAATGGGGGATTGGGCCACGTGGGCATTTCGGACACTCAGTAACACAGTCGGGAATGGGTCCCGTGGACATTTAGAACGCTCAGCAACACAGTTGGGAATGGGACCCGTGGACATTTAGAACGCTCAGTAACACAGTCGTGAATGGGTCCCGTGGACATTTATAACACTCAGTAACAGTCGGGAATGGGGGAATGGGCCACGTGGGCATTTCGGACACTCAGTAACACAGTCGAGAATGGGTCCTACGGTCATTTAGAACGGTCAGTATCACAGTCAGGAATGGGTCCCGTGGATATTTATAACACTCAGGAACAGTCCGGAATGGGTCCCGTAGACATTTAGAACACTCAGTAACAGTCGGGAATGGGCCACGTGGGCATTTCGGACACTCAGTAACACAGTCGAGAATGGGTCCTACGGTCATTTAGAACGGTCAGTAACACAGTCAGGAATCGGCCACGCGGACATTGAGAACACTCAGTAACAGTCGGGAATGGGTCCCGTGGATATTTAGAACACTCAGTCACACAGTCGGGAATGGGGCCCACGGACATTTAGAATAGTCAATAACACAGTTGGGAATGGGCCACGTGGACATTTAGAATACTCAGTAACACAGTCGGGAATGGGTCCCGTGGATATTTAGAATACTCAGTAACAGTCGGGAACGGGCCACGTGGATATTTAGAACACTCAGGAACAGTCGGTAATGAGTACCGTGGACATTTAGAACACTCAGGAACACAGTCGGGAATGGGTCCTGTGGACATTTAGAACACTCAGTAACAGTCGGGAATGGGCCACGTGCACATTTAGGACACTCAGGAACAGTCAGGAATGGGACCCGTATATATTTAGAACACTCAGGAACAGTCGGGCATGGGTCCGGTGGATATTTAGAACACTCAGGAGCAGTCGGGAATGGGCCACGTGGACATTTAGAACACTCAGGAACAGTCGGTAATGGGTCCCGTGGACATATAGAACACTCAGGAACATTCGGGAATGTGCCACGTGCACATTTAGGACACTCAGGAACAGTCGGGAATGGGCCACGTGGACATTTAGAACACTCAGGAACAGTCGAAAATGGGCCACGTGGACATTTAGAACACTCAGGAACAGTCGAAAATGGGCCACGTGGACATTTAGAACACTCAGGAACAGTCGGGAATGGGCCACGCGGACATTGAGAACACTCAGTAACAGTCGGGAATGGGTCCAGTGGATATTTAGAACACTCAGTCACACAGTCGGGAATGGGGCCCACGGACATTTAGAATAGTCAATAACACAGTTGGGAATGGGCCACGTGGACATTTAGAATACTCAGTAACACAGTCGGGAATGGGTCCCGTGGATATTTAGAATACTCAGTAACAGTCGGGAACGGGCCACGTGGATATTTAGAACACTCAGGAACAGTCGGTAATGAGTACCGTGGACATTTAGAACACTCAGGAACACAGTCGGGAATGGGTCCTGTGGACATTTAGAACACTCAGTAACAGTCGGGAATGGGCCACGTGCACATTTAGGACACTCAGGAACAGTCAGGAATGGGACCCGTATATATTTAGAACACTCAGGAACAGTCGGGCATGGGTCCGGTGGATATTTAGAACACTCAGGAGCAGTCGGGAATGGGCCACGTGGACATTTAGAACACTCAGGAACAGTCGGTAATGGGTCCCGTGGACATATAGAACACTCAGGAACATTCGGGAATGCGCCACGTGCACATTTAGGACACTCAGGAACAGTCGGGAATGGGCCACGTGGACATTTAGAACACTCAGGAACAGTCGAAAATGGGCCACGTGGACATTTAGAACACTCAGGAACAGTCGAAAATGGGCCACGTGGACATTTAGAACACTCAGGAACAGTCGGGAATGGGCCACGCGGACATTGAGAACACTCAGTCACTCAGTTGGGAATGGGTCCCGTGAATATTTAGAATACTCAGTAACACAGTCGGGAATGGGTCCCGTGGATATTTAGAATACTCAGTAACACAGTCGAGAATGCGTCCAGTGTATATTTCGAGCACTCATGAACACTCGGGAATGCGCCACGTGCACATTTAGGACACTCAGGAACAGTCGGGAATGGGCCACGTGGACATTCAGAACACTCAGGAACAGTCCGGAATGGGTCCCGTAGACATTTAGAACACTCAGTAACAGTCGGGAATGGGGGTATGGGCCACGTGGGCATTTCGGACACTCAGTAACACAGTCGAGAATGCGTCCTACGGACATTTAGAACGGTCAGTAACACAGTCGGGAATGGGTCCCGTGGATATTTATAACACTCAGGAACAGTCCGGAATGGGTCCCGTAGACATTTAGAACACTCAGTAACAGTCGGGAATGGGCCACGTGGACATTTAGAACACTCAGTAACACAGTCGTGAATGGGTCCCGTGGACAATTATAACACTCAAGAACAGTCTGGAATAGGTCCCGTAGACATTTAGAACACTCAGTAACAGTTGGGAATGGGCCACGTGGGCATTTCGGACAATCAGTAACACAGTCGAGAATGGGTCCTACGGTCAGTTAGAACTGTCAGTAACACAGTCAGGAATCAGCCACGTGGACATTTAGAACACTCAGTAACACAATCGGGAATGGGACAGGCGGACATTGAGAACACTCAGTAACAGTCGGGAATAGGTCCCGTGGATATTTAGAACACTCAGTAACACAGTAAGGAATGGGTCCTGTGGACATTTAGAACACTCAGGAACAGTCGGGAATGGGTCCCGTGGATATTTAGAACACTCAGGAACAGTCGGGAATGGGTCCCATGGACATTTAGAACAGTCAATAACACAGTTGGGAATGGGCCACGTGGATATTTAAAACACTCAGTAACAGTCGGGAATGGGCCACATGGACATTTAGAACACTCAGGAACAGACGGTAATGGGCCGCGTGGACATTTAGTACACTGAGGAACAGTCGGTAATGGGCCACTTGGACATTTAAAACACTCAGTAACAGTCAGGAATGGGTCCCGTGGACATTTAGAACACCCAGGAACAGTCGGGAATGGGCCACATGGACATTGAGAACTCGCAGTAACACAGTCGGTAATGGGTCCCGTGGATATTTAGAACGCTCAGAAACACAGTCAGGAATGGGCCACGTGCACAGTTAGAACACTCAGGAACAGTCGGGAATGGTTCCCATGTCTACTTAGAGCACTCAGAAACACAGCTGGGAATGGGACCCGTGGATATTTAGAACACTCAGGAACAGTCGAAAATGGGCCACGTGGACATTTAGAACACTCAGGAACAGTCGGGAATGGGCCACGTGGACATTTAGAACACTAAGTAACAGGCGGGAATGGGTCCCGTGGATGTTTAGAACACTCAGTAACAGTCGGGAATGGGCCACGTGGACATTTAGAACACTCAGGAACAGTCGGGAATGCACCACGTGGACATTTAGAACACTCAGTAACAATCCGGAATGGGGGAATGGGCCACGTGGACATTTAGAACACCCAGGAACAGTCGGGAATGGGCCACATGGACATTGAGAACTCGCAGTAACACAGTCGGTAATGGGTCCCGTGGATATTTAGAACGCTCAGAAACACAGTCAGGAATGGGCCACGTGCACAGTTAGAACACTCAGGAACAGTCGGGAATGGTTCCCATGTCTACTTAGAGCACTCAGAAACACAGCTGGGAATGGGACCCGTGGATATTTAGAACACTCAGTAACACAGTCAGGAATGGGTCACGTGCACATTTAGGACACTCAGGAACAGTCGGGAATGGGACCCGTATATATTTAGAACACTCAGGAACAGTCGGGCATGGGTCCGGTGGATATTTAGAACACACAGGAGCAGTCGGGAATGGGCCACGTGGACATTTAGAACACTCAGGAACAGTCGGTAATGGGTCCCGTGGACATTTAGAACACTCAGTAACAGTCAGGAATGGGTCCCGTGGACATTTATAACACTCAGGAACAGTCCGGAATGGGTCCAGTAGACATTTAGAACACTCAGTAACAGTCGGGAATGGGCCACGTGGACATTTAGAACACTCAGTAACACAGTCGTGAATGGGCCACGTGGACATTTATAACACTCAGGAACAGTCGGGAATGGGGGAATGGGCCACGTGGACATTTAGAACACTCAGTAACACAGTCGTGAATGGGTCCCGTGGACAATTATAACACTCAGGAACAGTCTGGAATAGGTCCCGTAGACATTTAGAACACTCAGTAACATTCGGGAACGGGCCACGTGGGCATTTCGGATACTCAGTAACACAGTCGAGAATGGGTCCTACGGTCAGTTAGAACTGTCAGTAACACAGTCAGGAATCGGCCACGTGGACATTTAGGACACTCAGGAACAGTCGGGAATGGGCCACGTGGACATTCGGAACACTCAGGAACAGTCGGGAATGCGCCACGTGGACATTTAGAACACTCAGGAACAGTCGGGAATGGGCCACGTGGACATTTAGAACACTCAGTAACACAGTCGTGAATGGGCCACGTGGACATTTATAACACTCAGGAACAGTCGGGAATGGGGGAATGGGCCACGTCGACATTTAGAACACTCAGGAACAGTCGGGAATGGGTCCCGTGGACATTTATAACACTCAGGAACAGTCGGGAACGAGCCACGTGGACATTTAGAATACTCAGTAACACAGTCAGGAATGGGTCCCGTGGATATTTAGAACACTCAGTAACAGTCGGGAATGGGCCATGTGGACATTTAGAACACTCAGGAACAGTCGGTAAAGGGTCCCGTGGATATTTAGAACACTCAGTCACACAGTCGGGAATGGGTCCCACGGACATTTAGAACAGTCAATAACACAGTTGGGAATGGGCCACGTGGACATTTCGAATACTCAGTAACGCAGTCGGGAATGGGTCCCGTGGATATTTAGAATACTCAGTAACACAGTCGAGAATGGGTCCCGTGTATACTTAGAGCACTCAGTAACAGTCGGGAATGGGTCCCTTGGATATCTAGAACACTCAGTAACACAGTCAGGAAAGGGTCCTACGGACATTTAGAACGCTCAGTAACACGGTCAGTAATGGGCCGCGTGGATACTTAGAACACTCACACAGTCGGGAATGGGCCATGTGCACATTTAGAACGCTCAGGAACACAGTCGGGAATGGGACACGCGGACATTTAGAATACTCAGTAACAGTCGGGAATGGGCCACGTGGACATTTAGAACACTCAGGAACAGAGGGTAATGGGCCACGTGGACATTTAGCACACTGAGGAACAGTCGGTAATGGGCCACGTGGACATTTAGAGTCGGTAATGGGCCACGTGGAAATTTAGAACACTCAGGAACACAGTCGGGAATGGGTCCTACGGACATTTAAAACACTCACTAACAGTCAGGAATGGGTCCCGTGGACATTTAGAACACTCAGTAACAGTCGGGAACGGGCCACGTGGGCATTTCGGACACTCAGTAACACAGTCGAGAATGGGTCCTACGGTCAGTTAGAACTGTCAGTAACACAGTCAGGAATCGGCCACGTGGACATTTAGGACACTCAGGAACAGTCGGGAATGGGCCACGTGGACATTCGGAACACTCAGGAACAGTTGGGAATGCGCCACGTGGACATTTAGAACACACAGGAACAGTCGGGAATGGGTCCCCTGGATATTTAGAACACTCAGGAACAGTCGTGAATGGGGCACGTGGACATTTAGAACACTCAGGAACAGTCGGGAATGGGACCCGTGGACATTTGGAACACTCAGTAACAGTCGGGAATGGGGGATTGGGCCACGTGGGCATTTCGGACACTCAGTAACACAGTCGGGAATGGGTCCCGTGGACATTTAGAACGCTCAGCAACACAGTTGGGAATGGGACCCGTGGACATTTAGAACGCTCAGTAACACAGTCGTGAATGGGTCCCGTGGACATTTATAACACTCAGTAACAGTCGGGAATGGGGGAATGGGCCACGTGGGCATTTCGGACACTCAGTAACACAGTCGAGAATGGGTCCTACGGTCATTTAGAACGGTCAGTATCACAGTCAGGAATGGATCCCGTGGATATTTATAACACTCAGGAACAGTCCGGAATGGGTCCCGTAGACATTTAGAACACTCAGTAACAGTCGGGAATGGGCCACGTGGGCATTTCGGACACTCAGTAACACAGTCGAGAATGGGTCCTACGGTCATTTAGAACGGTCAGTAACACAGTCAGGAATCGGCCACGCGGACATTGAGAACACTCAGTAACAGTCGGGAATGGGTCCCGTGGATATTTAGAACACTCAGTCACACAGTCGGGAATGGGGCCCACGGACATTTAGAATAGTCAATAACACAGTTGGGAATGGGCCACGTGGACATTTAGAATACTCAGTAACACAGTCGGGAATGGGTCCCGTGGATATTTAGAATACTCAGTAACAGTCGGGAACGGGCCACGTGGATATTTAGAACACTCAGGAACAGTCGGTAATGAGTACCGTGGACATTTAGAACACTCAGGAACACAGTCGGGAATGGGTCCTGTGGACATTTAGAACACTCAGTAACAGTCGGGAATGGGCCACGTGCACATTTAGGACACTCAGGAACAGTCAGGAATGGGACCCGTATATATTTAGAACACTCAGGAACAGTCGGGCATGGGTCCGGTGGATATTTAGAACACTCAGGAGCAGTCGGGAATGGGCCACGTGGACATTTAGAACACTCAGGAACAGTCGGTAATGGGTCCCGTGGACATATAGAACACTCAGGAACATTCGGGAATGTGCCACGTGCACATTTAGGACACTCAGGAACAGTCGGGAATGGGCCACGTGGACATTTAGAACACTCAGGAACAGTCGAAAATGGGCCACGTGGACATTTAGAACACTCAGGAACAGTCGAAAATGGGCCACGTGGACATTTAGAACACTCAGGAACAGTCGGGAATGGGCCACGCGGACATTGAGAACACTCAGTAACAGTCGGGAATGGGTCCAGTGGATATTTAGAACACTCAGTCACACAGTCGGGAATGGGGCCCACGGACATTTAGAATAGTCAATAACACAGTTGGGAATGGGCCACGTGGACATTTAGAATACTCAGTAACACAGTCGGGAATGGGTCCCGTGGATATTTAGAATACTCAGTAACAGTCGGGAACGGGCCACGTGGATATTTAGAACACTCAGGAACAGTCGGTAATGAGTACCGTGGACATTTAGAACACTCAGGAACACAGTCGGGAATGGGTCCTGTGGACATTTAGAACACTCAGTAACAGTCGGGAATGGGCCACGTGCACATTTAGGACACTCAGGAACAGTCAGGAATGGGACCCGTATATATTTAGAACACTCAGGAACAGTCGGGCATGGGTCCGGTGGATATTTAGAACACTCAGGAGCAGTCGGGAATGGGCCACGTGGACATTTAGAACACTCAGGAACAGTCGGTAATGGGTCCCGTGGACATATAGAACACTCAGGAACATTCGGGAATGCGCCACGTGCACATTTAGGACACTCAGGAACAGTCGGGAATGGGCCACGTGGACATTTAGAACACTCAGGAACAGTCGAAAATGGGCCACGTGGACATTTAGAACACTCAGGAACAGTCGAAAATGGGCCACGTGGACATTTAGAACACTCAGGAACAGTCGGGAATGGGCCACGCGGACATTGAGAACACTCAGTCACTCAGTTGGGAATGGGTCCCGTGAATATTTAGAATACTCAGTAACACAGTCGGGAATGGGTCCCGTGGATATTTAGAATACTCAGTAACACAGTCGAGAATGCGTCCAGTGTATATTTCGAGCACTCATGAACACTCGGGAATGCGCCACGTGCACATTTAGGACACTCAGGAACAGTCGGGAATGGGCCACGTGGACATTCAGAACACTCAGGAACAGTCCGGAATGGGTCCCGTAGACATTTAGAACACTCAGTAACAGTCGGGAATGGGGGTATGGGCCACGTGGGCATTTCGGACACTCAGTAACACAGTCGAGAATGCGTCCTACGGACATTTAGAACGGTCAGTAACACAGTCGGGAATGGGTCCCGTGGATATTTATAACACTCAGGAACAGTCCGGAATGGGTCCCGTAGACATTTAGAACACTCAGTAACAGTCGGGAATGGGCCACGTGGACATTTAGAACACTCAGTAACACAGTCGTGAATGGGTCCCGTGGACAATTATAACACTCAAGAACAGTCTGGAATAGGTCCCGTAGACATTTAGAACACTCAGTAACAGTTGGGAATGGGCCACGTGGGCATTTCGGACAATCAGTAACACAGTCGAGAATGGGTCCTACGGTCAGTTAGAACTGTCAGTAACACAGTCAGGAATCAGCCACGTGGACATTTAGAACACTCAGTAACACAATCGGGAATGGGACAGGCGGACATTGAGAACACTCAGTAACAGTCGGGAATAGGTCCCGTGGATATTTAGAACACTCAGTAACACAGTAAGGAATGGGTCCTGTGGACATTTAGAACACTCAGGAACAGTCGGGAATGGGTCCCGTGGATATTTAGAACACTCAGGAACAGTCGGGAATGGGTCCCATGGACATTTAGAAAAGTCAATAACACAGTTGGGAATGGGCCACGTGGATATTTAAAACACTCAGTAACAGTCGGGAATGGGCCACATGGACATTTAGAACACTCAGGAACAGACGGTAATGGGCCGCGTGGACATTTAGTACACTGAGGAACAGTCGGTAATGGGCCACTTGGACATTTAAAACACTCAGTAACAGTCAGGAATGGGTCCCGTGGACATTTAGAACACTCAGTAACACAGTCGGGAATGGGTCCCGTGGATATTTAGAATACACAGTAACAGTCGGGAACGGGCCACGTGGACATTTAGAATACTCAGTAACACAGTCGGGAATGGGTCCCGTGGATATTTAGAATACTCAGTAACACAGTCGAGAATGCGTCCAGTGTATATTTCGAGCACTCATGAACACTCGGGAATGCGCCACGTGCACATTTAGGACACTCAGGAACAGTCGGGAATGGGCCACGTGGACATTCAGAACACTCAGGAACAGTCGGGAATGGGGGAATGGGCCACGTGGATGTTTACAGCACTCAGTAACATAGTCGGAAATGGGTCCCGTGGACATTTAGAACACTCCGTAACACAGTCGGGAATGGGTCCCGTGGACGTTTAGAACACTCAGTAACACATTCAGGAATGTGTCCTTTGGACATTTAGAATAATCAGTAACACAGTCGGGAATGGGACACGCGGACATTTAGAATACTCAGTAACAGTCGGGAATGGGTCCCGTGGATATTTAGAACACTCCGTAACACAGTCGGGAATGGGTCCTACGGACATTTAGAACGGTCAGTAACACAGTCAGGAATGGGCCGCGTGGACATTTAGTACACTGAGGAACAGTCTGTAATGGGCCACGTGGACATTTAGAACACTCAGGAACAGTCGGTAATGGGCCACGTGGACATTTATAACACTCAGGAACACAGTCGGGAATGGGTCGTACGGACATTTAAAACACTCAGTAAGTCAGGAATGGGTCCCGTAAACATTTAGAACACTCAGTAACAGCCGGGAACGGGCCACGTGGACATTTAGAACACTCAGGAACAGTCGGGAACGGGCCACGTGGACATTTAGAACACTCAGGAACAGTCGGTAATGGGCCTCGTGGACATTTAGAACACTTGGGAACACAGTCGGGAATGGGTCCTGTGGACATTTAGAACACTCAGTAACAGTCGGGAATGGGCCACGTGCACATTTAGGACACTCAGGAACAGTCAGGAATGGGACCCGTATATATTTAGAACACTCAGGAACAGTCGGGCATGGGTCCGGTGGATATTTAGAACACTCAGGAGCAGTCGGGAATGGGTCCCGTGGACATATAGAACACTCAGGAACATTCGGGAATGCGCCACGTGCACATTTAGGACACTCAGGAACAGTCGGGAATGGGCCACGTGGACATTTAGAACACTCAGGAACAGTCGAAAATGGGCCACGTGGACATTTAGAACACTCAGGAACAGTCGAAAATGGGCCACGTGGACATTTAGAACACTCAGGAACAGTCGGGAATGGGCCACGCGGACATTGAGAACACTCAGTCACTCAGTTGGGAATGGGTCCCGTGAATATTTAGAATACTCAGTAACACAGTCGGGAATGGGTCCCGTGGATATTTAGAATACTCAGTAACACAGTCGAGAATGCGTCCAGTGTATATTTCGAGCACTCATGAACACTCGGGAATGCGCCACGTGCACATTTAGGACACTCAGGAACAGTCGGGAATGGGCCACGTGGACATTCAGAACACTCAGGAACAGTCGGGAATGGGGGAATGGGCCACGTGGATGTTTACAGCACTCAGTAACATAGTCGGAAATGGGTCCCGTGGACATTTAGAACACTCCGTAACACAGTCGGGAATGGGTCCCGTGGACGTTTAGAACACTCAGTAACACATTCAGGAATGTGTCCTTTGGACATTTAGAATAATCAGTAACACAGTCGGGAATGGGACACGCGGACATTTAGAATACTCAGTAACAGTCGGGAATGGGTCCCGTGGATATTTAGAACACTCCGTAACACAGTCGGGAATGGGTCCTACGGACATTTAGAACGGTCAGTAACACAGTCAGGAATGGGCCGCGTGGACATTTAGTACACTGAGGAACAGTCTGTAATGGGCCACGTGGACATTTAGAACACTCAGGAACAGTCGGTAATGGGCCACGTGGACATTTATAACACTCAGGAACACAGTCGGGAATGGGTCGTACGGACATTTAAAACACTCAGTAAGTCAGGAATGGGTCCCGTAGACATTTAGAACACTCAGTAACAGCCGGGAATGGGCCACGTGGACATTTAGAACACTCAGTAACAGTCGGGAACGGGCCACGTGGACATTTAGAACACTCAGGAACAGTCGGTAATGGGCCTCGTGGACATTTAGAACACTTGGGAACACAGTCGGGAATGGGTCTTGTGGACATTTAGTACACTGAGGAACAGTCTGTAATGGGCCACGTGGACATTTAGAACACTCAGGAACAGTCGGTAATGGGCCACGTGGACATTTATAACACTCAGGAACACAGTCGGGAATGGGTCGTACGGACATTTAAAACACTCAGTAAGTCCGGAATGGGTCCAGTAGACATTTAGAACACTCAGTAACAGTCGGGAATGGGCCACGTGGACATTTAGAACACTCAGTAACACAGTCGTGAATGGGCCACGTGGACATTTATAACACTCAGGAACAGTCGGGAATGGGGGAATGGGCCACGTGGACATTTAGAACACTCAGTAACACAGTCGTGAATGGGTCCCGTGGACAATTATAACACTCAGGAACAGTCTGGAATAGGTCCCGTAGACATTTAGAACACTCAGTAACATTCGGGAACGGGCCACGTGGGCATTTCGGATACTCAGTAACACAGTCGAGAATGGGTCCTACGGTCAGTTAGAACTGTCAGTAACACAGTCAGGAATCGGCCACGTGGACATTTAGGACACTCAGGAACAGTCGGGAATGGGCCACGTGGACATTCGGAACACTCAGGAACAGTCGGGAATGCGCCACGTGGACATTTAGAACACTCAGGAACAGTCGGGAATGGGCCACGTGGACATTTAGAACACTCAGTAACACAGTCGTGAATGGGCCACGTGGACATTTATAACACTCAGGAACAGTCGGGAATGGGGGAATGGGCCACGTCGACATTTAGAACACTCAGGAACAGTCGGGAATGGGTCCCGTGGACATTTATAACACTCAGGAACAGTCGGGAACGAGCCACGTGGACATTTAGAATACTCAGTAACACAGTCAGGAATGGGTCCCGTGGATATTTAGAACACTCAGTAACAGTCGGGAATGGGCCATGTGGACATTTAGAACACTCAGGAACAGTCGGTAAAGGGTCCCGTGGATATTTAGAACACTCAGTCACACAGTCGGGAATGGGTCCCACGGACATTTAGAACAGTCAATAACACAGTTGGGAATGGGCCACGTGGACATTTCGAATACTCAGTAACGCAGTCGGGAATGGGTCCCGTGGATATTTAGAATACTCAGTAACACAGTCGAGAATGGGTCCCGTGTATACTTAGAGCACTCAGTAACAGTCGGGAATGGGTCCCTTGGATATCTAGAACACTCAGTAACACAGTCAGGAAAGGGTCCTACGGACATTTAGAACGCTCAGTAACACGGTCAGTAATGGGCCGCGTGGATACTTAGAACACTCACACAGTCGGGAATGGGCCATGTGCACATTTAGAACGCTCAGGAACACAGTCGGGAATGGGACACGCGGACATTTAGAATACTCAGTAACAGTCGGGAATGGGCCACGTGGACATTTAGAACACTCAGGAACAGAGGGTAATGGGCCACGTGGACATTTAGCACACTGAGGAACAGTCGGTAATGGGCCACGTGGACATTTAGAGTCGGTAATGGGCCACGTGGAAATTTAGAACACTCAGGAACACAGTCGGGAATGGGTCCTACGGACATTTAAAACACTCACTAACAGTCAGGAATGGGTCCCGTGGACATTTAGAACACTCAGTAACAGTCGGGAACGGGCCACGTGGGCATTTCGGACACTCAGTAACACAGTCGAGAATGGGTCCTACGGTCAGTTAGAACTGTCAGTAACACAGTCAGGAATCGGCCACGTGGACATTTAGGACACTCAGGAACAGTCGGGAATGGGCCACGTGGACATTCGGAACACTCAGGAACAGTTGGGAATGCGCCACGTGGACATTTAGAACACACAGGAACAGTCGGGAATGGGTCCCCTGGATATTTAGAACACTCAGGAACAGTCGTGAATGGGGCACGTGGACATTTAGAACACTCAGGAACAGTCGGGAATGGGACCCGTGGACATTTGGAACACTCAGTAACAGTCGGGAATGGGGGATTGGGCCACGTGGGCATTTCGGACACTCAGTAACACAGTCGGGAATGGGTCCCGTGGACATTTAGAACGCTCAGCAACACAGTTGGGAATGGGACCCGTGGACATTTAGAACGCTCAGTAACACAGTCGTGAATGGGTCCCGTGGACATTTATAACACTCAGTAACAGTCGGGAATGGGGGAATGGGCCACGTGGGCATTTCGGACACTCAGTAACACAGTCGAGAATGGGTCCTACGGTCATTTAGAACGGTCAGTATCACAGTCAGGAATGGATCCCGTGGATATTTATAACACTCAGGAACAGTCCGGAATGGGTCCCGTAGACATTTAGAACACTCAGTAACAGTCGGGAATGGGCCACGTGGGCATTTCGGACACTCAGTAACACAGTCGAGAATGGGTCCTACGGTCATTTAGAACGGTCAGTAACACAGTCAGGAATCGGCCACGCGGACATTGAGAACACTCAGTAACAGTCGGGAATGGGTCCCGTGGATATTTAGAACACTCAGTCACACAGTCGGGAATGGGGCCCACGGACATTTAGAATAGTCAATAACACAGTTGGGAATGGGCCACGTGGACATTTAGAATACTCAGTAACACAGTCGGGAATGGGTCCCGTGGATATTTAGAATACTCAGTAACAGTCGGGAACGGGCCACGTGGATATTTAGAACACTCAGGAACAGTCGGTAATGAGTACCGTGGACATTTAGAACACTCAGGAACACAGTCGGGAATGGGTCCTGTGGACATTTAGAACACTCAGTAACAGTCGGGAATGGGCCACGTGCACATTTAGGACACTCAGGAACAGTCAGGAATGGGACCCGTATATATTTAGAACACTCAGGAACAGTCGGGCATGGGTCCGGTGGATATTTAGAACACTCAGGAGCAGTCGGGAATGGGCCACGTGGACATTTAGAACACTCAGGAACAGTCGGTAATGGGTCCCGTGGACATATAGAACACTCAGGAACATTCGGGAATGTGCCACGTGCACATTTAGGACACTCAGGAACAGTCGGGAATGGGCCACGTGGACATTTAGAACACTCAGGAACAGTCGAAAATGGGCCACGTGGACATTTAGAACACTCAGGAACAGTCGAAAATGGGCCACGTGGACATTTAGAACACTCAGGAACAGTCGGGAATGGGCCACGCGGACATTGAGAACACTCAGTAACAGTCGGGAATGGGTCCAGTGGATATTTAGAACACTCAGTCACACAGTCGGGAATGGGGCCCACGGACATTTAGAATAGTCAATAACACAGTTGGGAATGGGCCACGTGGACATTTAGAATACTCAGTAACACAGTCGGGAATGGGTCCCGTGGATATTTAGAATACTCAGTAACAGTCGGGAACGGGCCACGTGGATATTTAGAACACTCAGGAACAGTCGGTAATGAGTACCGTGGACATTTAGAACACTCAGGAACACAGTCGGGAATGGGTCCTGTGGACATTTAGAACACTCAGTAACAGTCGGGAATGGGCCACGTGCACATTTAGGACACTCAGGAACAGTCAGGAATGGGACCCGTATATATTTAGAACACTCAGGAACAGTCGGGCATGGGTCCGGTGGATATTTAGAACACTCAGGAGCAGTCGGGAATGGGCCACGTGGACATTTAGAACACTCAGGAACAGTCGGTAATGGGTCCCGTGGACATATAGAACACTCAGGAACATTCGGGAATGCGCCACGTGCACATTTAGGACACTCAGGAACAGTCGGGAATGGGCCACGTGGACATTTAGAACACTCAGGAACAGTCGAAAATGGGCCACGTGGACATTTAGAACACTCAGGAACAGTCGAAAATGGGCCACGTGGACATTTAGAACACTCAGGAACAGTCGGGAATGGGCCACGCGGACATTGAGAACACTCAGTCACTCAGTTGGGAATGGGTCCCGTGAATATTTAGAATACTCAGTAACACAGTCGGGAATGGGTCCCGTGGATATTTAGAATACTCAGTAACACAGTCGAGAATGCGTCCAGTGTATATTTCGAGCACTCATGAACACTCGGGAATGCGCCACGTGCACATTTAGGACACTCAGGAACAGTCGGGAATGGGCCACGTGGACATTCAGAACACTCAGGAACAGTCCGGAATGGGTCCCGTAGACATTTAGAACACTCAGTAACAGTCGGGAATGGGGGTATGGGCCACGTGGGCATTTCGGACACTCAGTAACACAGTCGAGAATGCGTCCTACGGACATTTAGAACGGTCAGTAACACAGTCGGGAATGGGTCCCGTGGATATTTATAACACTCAGGAACAGTCCGGAATGGGTCCCGTAGACATTTAGAACACTCAGTAACAGTCGGGAATGGGCCACGTGGACATTTAGAACACTCAGTAACACAGTCGTGAATGGGTCCCGTGGACAATTATAACACTCAAGAACAGTCTGGAATAGGTCCCGTAGACATTTAGAACACTCAGTAACAGTTGGGAATGGGCCACGTGGGCATTTCGGACAATCAGTAACACAGTCGAGAATGGGTCCTACGGTCAGTTAGAACTGTCAGTAACACAGTCAGGAATCAGCCACGTGGACATTTAGAACACTCAGTAACACAATCGGGAATGGGACAGGCGGACATTGAGAACACTCAGTAACAGTCGGGAATAGGTCCCGTGGATATTTAGAACACTCAGTAACACAGTAAGGAATGGGTCCTGTGGACATTTAGAACACTCAGGAACAGTCGGGAATGGGTCCCGTGGATATTTAGAACACTCAGGAACAGTCGGGAATGGGTCCCATGGACATTTAGAAAAGTCAATAACACAGTTGGGAATGGGCCACGTGGATATTTAAAACACTCAGTAACAGTCGGGAATGGGCCACATGGACATTTAGAACACTCAGGAACAGACGGTAATGGGCCGCGTGGACATTTAGTACACTGAGGAACAGTCGGTAATGGGCCACTTGGACATTTAAAACACTCAGTAACAGTCAGGAATGGGTCCCGTGGACATTTAGAACACTCAGTAACACAGTCGGGAATGGGTCCCGTGGATATTTAGAATACACAGTAACAGTCGGGAACGGGCCACGTGGACATTTAGAATACTCAGTAACACAGTCGGGAATGGGTCCCGTGGATATTTAGAATACTCAGTAACACAGTCGAGAATGCGTCCAGTGTATATTTCGAGCACTCATGAACACTCGGGAATGCGCCACGTGCACATTTAGGACACTCAGGAACAGTCGGGAATGGGCCACGTGGACATTCAGAACACTCAGGAACAGTCGGGAATGGGGGAATGGGCCACGTGGATGTTTACAGCACTCAGTAACATAGTCGGAAATGGGTCCCGTGGACATTTAGAACACTCCGTAACACAGTCGGGAATGGGTCCCGTGGACGTTTAGAACACTCAGTAACACATTCAGGAATGTGTCCTTTGGACATTTAGAATAATCAGTAACACAGTCGGGAATGGGACACGCGGACATTTAGAATACTCAGTAACAGTCGGGAATGGGTCCCGTGGATATTTAGAACACTCCGTAACACAGTCGGGAATGGGTCCTACGGACATTTAGAACGGTCAGTAACACAGTCAGGAATGGGCCGCGTGGACATTTAGTACACTGAGGAACAGTCTGTAATGGGCCACGTGGACATTTAGAACACTCAGGAACAGTCGGTAATGGGCCACGTGGACATTTATAACACTCAGGAACACAGTCGGGAATGGGTCGTACGGACATTTAAAACACTCAGTAAGTCAGGAATGGGTCCCGTAAACATTTAGAACACTCAGTAACAGCCGGGAACGGGCCACGTGGACATTTAGAACACTCAGGAACAGTCGGGAACGGGCCACGTGGACATTTAGAACACTCAGGAACAGTCGGTAATGGGCCTCGTGGACATTTAGAACACTTGGGAACACAGTCGGGAATGGGTCCTGTGGACATTTAGAACACTCAGTAACAGTCGGGAATGGGCCACGTGCACATTTAGGACACTCAGGAACAGTCAGGAATGGGACCCGTATATATTTAGAACACTCAGGAACAGTCGGGCATGGGTCCGGTGGATATTTAGAACACTCAGGAGCAGTCGGGAATGGGTCCCGTGGACATATAGAACACTCAGGAACATTCGGGAATGCGCCACGTGCACATTTAGGACACTCAGGAACAGTCGGGAATGGGCCACGTGGACATTTAGAACACTCAGGAACAGTCGAAAATGGGCCACGTGGACATTTAGAACACTCAGGAACAGTCGAAAATGGGCCACGTGGACATTTAGAACACTCAGGAACAGTCGGGAATGGGCCACGCGGACATTGAGAACACTCAGTCACTCAGTTGGGAATGGGTCCCGTGAATATTTAGAATACTCAGTAACACAGTCGGGAATGGGTCCCGTGGATATTTAGAATACTCAGTAACACAGTCGAGAATGCGTCCAGTGTATATTTCGAGCACTCATGAACACTCGGGAATGCGCCACGTGCACATTTAGGACACTCAGGAACAGTCGGGAATGGGCCACGTGGACATTCAGAACACTCAGGAACAGTCGGGAATGGGGGAATGGGCCACGTGGATGTTTACAGCACTCAGTAACATAGTCGGAAATGGGTCCCGTGGACATTTAGAACACTCCGTAACACAGTCGGGAATGGGTCCCGTGGACGTTTAGAACACTCAGTAACACATTCAGGAATGTGTCCTTTGGACATTTAGAATAATCAGTAACACAGTCGGGAATGGGACACGCGGACATTTAGAATACTCAGTAACAGTCGGGAATGGGTCCCGTGGATATTTAGAACACTCCGTAACACAGTCGGGAATGGGTCCTACGGACATTTAGAACGGTCAGTAACACAGTCAGGAATGGGCCGCGTGGACATTTAGTACACTGAGGAACAGTCTGTAATGGGCCACGTGGACATTTAGAACACTCAGGAACAGTCGGTAATGGGCCACGTGGACATTTATAACACTCAGGAACACAGTCGGGAATGGGTCGTACGGACATTTAAAACACTCAGTAAGTCAGGAATGGGTCCCGTAGACATTTAGAACACTCAGTAACAGCCGGGAATGGGCCACGTGGACATTTAGAACACTCAGTAACAGTCGGGAACGGGCCACGTGGACATTTAGAACACTCAGGAACAGTCGGTAATGGGCCTCGTGGACATTTAGAACACTTGGGAACACAGTCGGGAATGGGTCTTGTGGACATTTAGAACACTCAGTAACAGTCGGGAATGGGCCACGTGGACATTTAGAAAACTCAGGAACAGTCGGTAACGGGTCCCCTGGACATTTAGAACACTCAGCAACAGTCGGGAATGGGGGAATGGGCCACCTGCACATTTAGAACACTCAGGAACAGTCGGGAATGAGCCCCGTGGACATTCAGAACACTCAGTAACACATTCGGGAATGTGTCCCTTGGACATTTAGAATAATCAGTAGCACAGTCGGGAATGGGTCCCATGTATATTTAGAACACTCAAGAACAGTCGGTAATGGGCCACGTAGACATTTAGAACACTCAGTAACATAGTCGGAAATAGGCCACGTAGACATTTCGAACACTCAGTAACAGTCGGGAATGGGTCCCGTGGACATTTAGAACACTCAGTAACAGTCGGGAACGGGCCACGTGGACATTTAGAACACTCAGGAACAGTCGGTAATGGGCCTCGTGGACATTTAGAACACTTGGGAACACAGTCGGGAATGGGTCCTGTGGACATTTAGAACACTCAGTAACAGTCGGGAATGGGCCACATGGACATTTAGAAAACTCAGTAACACAGTCGGGAAAGGGTCCTACGGACATTTAGAACGCTCAGTAACACAGTAAGGAATGGGCCGCGTGGATACTTAGAACACTCAGTTACACAGTCGGGAATGGGCCACGTGCACATTTAGAACGCTCAGGAACACAGTCGGGAATGGGACACGCGGACATTTAGAATACTCAGTAACAGTCGGGAATGGGTCCCGTGGATATTTAGAACACTCCGTAACACAGTCGGGAATGGGTCCCGTGGACATTTAGAACACTCAGTAACACAGTCGGGATTTGGCCACCTGCACATTCAGAACACTCAGGAACAGTCGGGAATGGGGGAATGGGCCACGTCGACATTTAGAACACTCAGTAACACAGTCGTGAATGGGTCCCGTGGACATTGAGAACACTCAGTAACACAGTCGTGAACGGGTCCTGTAGACATTTAGAACACTCAGTAACAGTCGGGAATGGGCCACGTGGACATTTAGAACACTCAGGAACAGTCGGGAATGGGTCCCGTGGACATTTATAACACTCAGGAACAGTCCGGAATGGGCCACGTGGACATTCAGAACACTCAGGAACAGTCGGGAATGGGTCCCGTGGACATTTATAACACTCAGGAACAGTCGGGAATGCGCAACGTGGACATTTATAACACTCAGTACCAGTCGGGAACGAGCCACGTGGACATTTAGAATACTCAGTAACACAGTCAGGAATGGGTCCCGTGGATATTTAGAACACTCAGTAACAGTCGGGAATGGGCCATGTGGACATTTAGAACACTCAGGAACAGTCGGTAAAGGGTCCCGTGGATATTTAGAACACTCAGTCACACAGTCGGGAATGGGTCCCACGGACATTTAGAACAGTCAGTAACACAGTTGGGAATGGGCCACGTGGACATTTCGAATACTCAGTAACGCAGTCGGGAATGGGTCCCGTGGATATTTAGAATACTCAGTAACACAGTCGAGAATGGGTCCCGTGTATACTTAGAGCACTCAGTAACAGTCGGGAATGGGTCCCTTGGATATCTAGAACACTCAGTAACACAGTCAGGAAAGGGTCCTACGGACATTTAGAACGCTCAGTAACACGGTCAGTAATGGGCCGCGTGGATACTTAGAACACTCACACAGTCGGGAATGGGCCATGTGCACATTTAGAACGCTCAGGAACACAGTCGGGAATGGGACACGCGGACATTTAGAATACTCAGTAACAGTCGGGAATGGGCCACGTGGACATTTAGAACACTCAGGAACAGAGGGTAATGGGCCACGTGGACATTTAGCACACTGAGGAACAGTCGGTAATGGGCCACGTGGACATTTAGAGTCGGTAATGGGCCACGTGGAAATTTAGAACACTCAGGAACACAGTCGGGAATGGGTCCCGTGGACATTTATAACACTCAGTAACAGTCGGGAATGGGCCACGTGGACATTTAGAAAACTCAGTAACACAGTCGTGAACGGGTCCTGTAGACATTTAGAACACTCAGTAACAGTCGGGAATGGGGGAATGGGCCACGTGGGCATTTCGGACACTCAGTAACACAGTCGAGAATGGGTCCTACGGACATTTAGAACGGTCAGTAACACAGTTGGGAATGGGCCACGTGGACATTTAGAACACTCAGTAACAGTCGGGAACGGGCCACGTGGACATTTAGAACACTCAGGAACAGTCGGTAATGGGTCCCGTGGACATTTAGAACACTCAGTAACACAGTCGGGAATGGGTCCCGTGGATATTTAGAATACACAGTAACAGTCGGGAACGGGCCACGTGGACATTTAGAATACTCAGTAACACAGTCGGGAATGGGTCCCGTGGATATTTAGAATACTCAGTAACACAGTCGAGAATGCGTCCAGTGTATATTTCGAGCACTCATGAACACTCGGGAATGCGCCACGTGCACATTTAGGACACTCAGGAACAGTCGGGAATGGGCCACGTGGACATTCAGAACACTCAGGAACAGTCGGGAATGGGGGAATGGGCCACGTGGATGTTTACAGCACTCAGTAACATAGTCGGAAATGGGTCCCGTGGACGTTTAGAACACTCCGTAACACAGTCGGGAATGGGTCCCGTGGACGTTTAGAACACTCAGTAACACATTCAGGAATGTGTCCTTTGGACATTTAGAATAATCAGTAACACAGTCGGGAATGGGACACGCGGACATTTAGAACACTCAGGAACAGTCGGTAATGGGCCTCGTGGACATTTAGAACACTTGGGAACACAGTCGGGAATGGGTCCTGTGGACATTCAGAACACTCAGTAACAGTCGGGAATGGGCCACATGGACATTTAGAAAACTCAGTAACACAGTCGGGAAAGGGTCCTACGGACATTTAGAACGCTCAGTAACACAGTAAGGAATGGGCCGCGTGGATACTTAGAACACTCAGTTACACAGTCGGGAATGGGCCACGTGCACATTTAGAACGCTCAGGAACACAGTCGGGAATGGGACACGCGGACATTTAGAATACTCAGTAACAGTCGGGAATGGGTCCCGTGGATATTTAGAACACTCCGTAACACAGTCGGGAATGGGTCCCGTGGACATTTAGAACACTCAGTAACACAGTCGGGATTTGGCCACCTGCACATTCAGAACACTCAGGAACAGTCGGGAATGGGGGAATGGGCCACGTCGACATTTAGAACACTCAGTAACACAGTCGTGAATGGGTCCCGTGGACATTGAGAACACTCAGTAACACAGTCGTGAACGGGTCCTGTAGACATTTAGAACACTCAGTAACAGTCGGGAATGGGCCACGTGGACATTTAGAACACTCAGGAACAGTCGGGAATGGGTCCCGTGGACATTTATAACACTCAGGAACAGTCCGGAATGGGCCACGTGGACATTCAGAACACTCAGGAACAGTCGGGAATGGGTCCCGTGGACATTTATAACACTCAGGAACAGTCGGGAATGCGCCACGTGGACATTTATAACACTCAGTACCAGTCGGGAACGAGCCACGTGGACATTTAGAATACTCAGTAACACAGTCAGGAATGGGTCCCGTGGATATTTAGAACACTCAGTAACAGTCGGGAATGGGCCATGTGGACATTTAGAACACTCAGGAACAGTCGGTAAAGGGTCCCGTGGATATTTAGAACACTCAGTCACACAGTCGGGAATGGGTCCCACGGACATTTAGAACAGTCAATAACACAGTTGGGAATGGGCCACGTGGACATTTCGAATACTCAGTAACGCAGTCGGGAATGGGTCCCGTGGATATTTAGAATACTCAGTAACACAGTCGAGAATGGGTCCCGTGTATACTTAGAGCACTCAGTAACAGTCGGGAATGGGTCCCTTGGATATCTAGAACACTCAGTAACACAGTCAGGAAAGGGTCCTACGGACATTTAGAACGCTCAGTAACACGGTCAGTAATGGGCCGCGTGGATACTTAGAACACTCACACAGTCGGGAATGGGCCATGTGCACATTTAGAACGCTCAGGAACACAGTCGGGAATGGGACACGCGGACATTTAGAATACTCAGTAACAGTCGGGAATGGGCCACGTGGACATTTAGAACACTCAGGAACAGAGGGTAATGGGCCACGTGGACATTTAGCACACTGAGGAACAGTCGGTAATGGGCCACGTGGACATTTAGAGTCGGTAATGGGCCACGTGGAAATTTAGAACACTCAGGAACACAGTCGGGAATGGGTCCCGTGGACATTTATAACACTCAGTAACAGTCGGGAATGGGCCACGTGGACATTTAGAAAACTCAGTAACACAGTCGTGAACGGGTCCTGTAGACATTTAGAACACTCAGTAACAGTCGGGAATGGGGGAATGGGCCACGTGGGCATTTCGGACACTCAGTAACACAGTCGAGAATGGGTCCTACGGACATTTAGAACGGTCAGTAACACAGTTGGGAATGGGCCACGTGGACATTTAGAACACTCAGTAACAGTCGGGAACGGGCCACGTGGACATTTAGAACACTCAGGAACAGTCGGTAATGGGTCCCGTGGACATTTAGAACACTCAGTAACACAGTCGGGAATGGGTCCCGTGGATATTTAGAATACACAGTAACAGTCGGGAACGGGCCACGTGGACATTTAGAATACTCAGTAACACAGTCGGGAATGGGTCCCGTGGATATTTAGAATACTCAGTAACACAGTCGAGAATGCGTCCAGTGTATATTTCGAGCACTCATGAACACTCGGGAATGCGCCACGTGCACATTTAGGACACTCAGGAACAGTCGGGAATGGGCCACGTGGACATTCAGAACACTCAGGAACAGTCGGGAATGGGGGAATGGGCCACGTGGATGTTTACAGCACTCAGTAACATAGTCGGAAATGGGTCCCGTGGACATTTAGAACACTCCGTAACACAGTCGGGAATGGTTCCCGTGGACGTTTAGAACACTCAGTAACACATTCAGGAATGTGTCCTTTGGACATTTAGAATAATCAGTAACACAGTCGGGAATGGGACACGCGGACATTTAGAATACTCAGTAACAGTCGGGAATGGGTCCCGTGGATATTTAGAACACTCCGTAACACAGTCGGGAATGGGTCCTACGGACATTTAGAACGGTCAGTAACACAGTCAGGAATGGGCCGCGTGGACATTTAGTACACTGAGGAACAGTCTGTAATGGGCCACGTGGACATTTAGAACACTCAGGAACAGTCGGTAATGGGCCACGTGGACATTTATAACACTCAGGAACACAGTCGGGAATGGGTCGTACGGACATTTAAAACACTCAGTAAGTCAGGAATGGGTCCCGTAGACATTTAGAACACTCAGTAACAGCCGGGAATGGGCCACGTGGACATTTAGAACACTCAGTAACAGTCGGGAACGGGCCACGTGGACATTTAGAACACTCAGGAACAGTCGGTAATGGGCCTCGTGGACATTTAGAACACTTGGGAACACAGTCGGGAATGGGTCCTGTGGACATTTAGAACACTCAGTAACAGTCGGGAATGGGCCACGTGGACATTTAGAAAACTCAGTAACACAGTCGGGAAAGGGTCCTACGGACATTTAGAACGCTCAGTAACACAGTAAGGAATGGGCCGCGTGGATACTTAGAACGCTCAGGAACACAGTCGGGAATGGGACACGCGGACATTTAGAATACTCAGTAACAGTCGGGAATGGGTCCCGTGGATATTTAGAACACTCCGTAACACAGTCGGGAATGGGTCCCGTGGACATTTAGAACACTCAGTAACACAGTCGGGATTTGGCCACCTGCACATTCAGAACACTCAGGAACAGTCGGGAATGGGGGAATGGGCCACGTCGACATTTAGAACACTCAGTAACACAGTCGTGAATGGGTCCCGTGGACATTGAGAACACTCAGTAACACAGTCGTGAACGGGTCCTGTAGACATTTATAACACTCAGGAACAGTCCGGAATGGGCCACGTGGACATTTAGAACACTCAGGAACAGTCGGGAATGGGTCCCGTGGACATTTAGAACACTCAGTAACACAGTCGGGAACTGGCCTCGTGGACATTTAGAACACTCAGGAACACAGTCGGGAATGGGTCCTGTGGACATTTAGATCACTCAGTAACAGTCGGGAATGGGCCACGTGCACATTTAGGACACTCAGGAACAGTCGGGAATGGGACACGTGGACATTTAGAACATTCAGGAACAGTCGGGAATGGGTCCCGTGGACATTTATAACACTCAGTAACAGTCGGGAATGGGCCACTTGGACATTTAGAACAATCAGTAAAACAGTCGTGAACGGGTCCTGTAGACATTTAGAACACTCAGTAACAGTCGGGAATGGGGGAATGGGCCACGTGGGCATTTCGGACACTCAGTAACACAGTCGAGAATGGGTCCTACGGACATTTAGAACGGTCAGTAACACAGTTGGGAATGGGCCACGTGGACATTTAGAACACTCAGTAACAGTCGGGAACGGGCCACGTGGACATTTAGAACACTCAGGAACAGTCGGTAATGGGTCCCGTGGACATTTAGAATACACAGTAACAGTCGGGAACGGGCCACGTGGACATTTAGAACACTCAGGAACACAATCGGGAATGGGTCCCGTGGATATTTAGAACACTCAATCACACAGTCGGGAATGGGCCACGTGGACATTTAGTACACTGAGGAACAGTCGGTAATGGGCCACGTGGACATTTAGAACCCTCAGGAACAGTCGGTAACGGGTCCCCTGGACATTTAGAACACTCAGCAACAGTCGGGAATGGGGGAATGGGCCACCTGCACATTTAGAACACTCAGGAACAGTCGGGAATGAGCCCCGTGGACATTCAGAACACTCAGTAACACATTCGGGAATGTGTCCCTTGGACATTTAGAATAATCAGTAGCACAGTCGGGAATGGGTCCCATGTATATTTAGAACACTCAAGAACAGTTGGTAATGGGCCACGTAGACATTTAGAACACTCAGTAACATAGTCGGAAATAGGCCACGTAGACATTTCGAACACTCAGTAATACTGTCAGGATCGGGTCCTGCAGACATTTAGAACACTCAGTAACAGTCGGGAATGGGTCCCGTGGACATTTAGAACACTCAGTAACAGTCGGGAACGGGCCACGTGGACATTTAGAACACTCAGGAACAGTCGGTAATGGGCCTCGTGGACATTTAGAACACTTGGGAACACAGTCGGGAATGGGTCCTGTGGACATTTAGAACACTCAGTAACAGTCGGGAATGGGCCACATGGACATTTAGAAAACTCAGTAACACAGTCGGGAAAGGGTCCTACGGACATTTAGAACGCTCAGTAACACAGTAAGGAATGGGCCGCGTGGATACTTAGAACACTCAGTTACACAGTCGGGAATGGGCCACGTGCACATTTAGAACGCTCAGGAACACAGTCGGGAATGGGACACGCGGACATTTAGAATACTCAGTAACAGTCGGGAATGGGTCCCGTGGATATTTAGAACACTCCGTAACACAGTCGGGAATGGGTCCCGTGGACATTTAGAACACTCAGTAACACAGTCGGGATTTGGCCACCTGCACATTCAGAACACTCAGGAACAGTCGGGAATGGGGGAATGGGCCACGTCGACATTTAGAACACTCAGTAACACAGTCGTGAATGGGTCCCGTGGACATTGAGAACACTCAGTAACACAGTCGTGAACGGGTCCTGTAGACATTTAGAACACTCAGTAACAGTCGGGAATGGGCCACGTGGACATTTAGAACACTCAGGAACAGTCGGGAATGGGTCCCGTGGACATTTATAACACTCAGGAACAGTCCGGAATGGGCCACGTGGACATTCAGAACACTCAGGAACAGTCGGGAATGGGTCCCGTGGACATTTATAACACTCAGGAACAGTCGGGAATGCGCAACGTGGACATTTATAACACTCAGTACCAGTCGGGAACGAGCCACGTGGACATTTAGAATACTCAGTAACACAGTCAGGAATGGGTCCCGTGGATATTTAGAACACTCAGTAACAGTCGGGAATGGGCCATGTGGACATTTAGAACACTCAGGAACAGTCGGTAAAGGGTCCCGTGGATATTTAGAACACTCAGTCACACAGTCGGGAATGGGTCCCACGGACATTTAGAACAGTCAGTAACACAGTTGGGAATGGGCCACGTGGACATTTCGAATACTCAGTAACGCAGTCGGGAATGGGTCCCGTGGATATTTAGAATACTCAGTAACACAGTCGAGAATGGGTCCCGTGTATACTTAGAGCACTCAGTAACAGTCGGGAATGGGTCCCTTGGATATCTAGAACACTCAGTAACACAGTCAGGAAAGGGTCCTACGGACATTTAGAACGCTCAGTAACACGGTCAGTAATGGGCCGCGTGGATACTTAGAACACTCACACAGTCGGGAATGGGCCATGTGCACATTTAGAACGCTCAGGAACACAGTCGGGAATGGGACACGCGGACATTTAGAATACTCAGTAACAGTCGGGAATGGGCCATGTGGACATTTAGAACACTCAGGAACAGAGGGTAATGGGCCACGTGGACATTTAGCACACTGAGGAACAGTCGGTAATGGGCCACGTGGACATTTAGAGTCGGTAATGGGCCACGTGGAAATTTAGAACACTCAGGAACACAGTCGGGAATGGGTCCTACGGACATTTAAAACACTCACTAACAGTCAGGAATGGGTCCTGTGGACATTTAGAACACTCAGGAACAGTCCGGAACGAGCCACGTGGACATTTAGAATACTCAGTAACACAGTCGGGAATGGGTCCCGTGGATATTTAGAACACTCAGTAACAGTCGGGAATGGGCCATGTGGACATTTAGAACACTCAGGAACAGTCGGTAATGGGTCCCGTGGACATTTAGAACACTCAGGAATACAGTCGGGAATGGGTCCTGTGGACATTTAGAACACTCAGTAACAGTCGGGAATGTGCCACGTGGACATTTCGAATACTCAGTAACGCAGTCGGGAATGGGTCCCGTGGATATTTAGAATACTCAGTAACACAGTCGAGAATGGGTCCCGTGTATACTTAGAGCACTCAGTACCAGTCGGGAATGGGTCCCTTGGATATCTAGAACACTCAGTAACACAGTCGGGAAAGGGTCCTACGGACATTTAGAACGCTCAGTAACACGGTCAGGAATGGGCCGCGTGGATACTTAGAACACTCAGTTACACAGTCGGGAATGGGCCACGTGCACATTTAGAACGCTCAGGAACACAGTCGGGAATGGGACACGTGGACATTTAAAACACTCAGTAACAGTCGGGAATGGGCCATGTGGACATTTAGAACACTCAGGAACAGACAGTAATGGGCCACGTGGACATTTAGTACACTGAGGAACAGTCTGTAATGGGCCACGTGGACATTTAGAACACGCAGGAACAGTCGGTAATGGGCCACGTGGACATTTAGAACACTCAGGAACACAGTCGGGAATGGGTCCTGCGGACATTTAAAACACTCAGTAACATAGTCGGAAATGGGTCCCGTGGACATTTAGAACACTCCGTAACACAGTCGGGAATGGGTCCCGTGGACGTTTAGAACACTCAGTAACAGTCGTTAATGGGCCAAGTGGACAATTAGAACACTCAGGAACACAATCGGGAATGGGTCCCGTGGATATTAAGAACACTCAGTCACACAGTCGGGAATGGGTCCCACAGACATTTAGAACAGTCAATAACACAGTTGGGAATGGGCCACGTGGACATTTAAAACACTGAGTAACAGTCGGGAATGGGCCAAGTGGACGTTTAGAACACTCAGGAACAGTCGGTAATGGGCCACGTGGACATTTAGAACACTCAGCAACAGTCGGGAATGGGGGAATGGGCCACCTGCACATTTAGAACACTCAGGAACAGTCGGGAATGGGTCCCATGTACATTTAGAACACTCAGGAACAGTCGGTAATGGGCCACGTAGACATTTAGAACACTCAGTAATACTGTCAGGATCGGGTCCCACAGACATTTAGAACACTTAGTAACAGTCGGGACTGGGTCCCGTGGGTATTTAGAACACTCAGTAACACAGTCGGGAATGGGCCACGTGGATATTTAGAACACTCAGTAACAGTCGGGAATGGGCCACTTGGACATTTAGAACACTCAGTAACACAGTCGTGAATGGGTCCTACGGACATTTAGAACACTCAGTAACATAGTCGGAAATAGGCCACGTAGACATTTCGAACACTCAGTAACACAGTCGAGAACGGGCCACGTGCACATTTGGAACAGTCAATAACACAGTCGGGAATGGGTCCTGTAGATATTTAGAACACTCAGTAACAGTCGGGAATGAGCCACGTGGACAATTAGAATACTCAGGAACAGTCGGGAATGGGCCCCGTGGACATTTAGAACACTCAGTAACAGTCGGGAATGGGGGAATGGGCCACGTGAATGTTTACAGCACTCAGTAACATAGTCGGGAATGTGTCCCGTGGACATTTAGAACACTCAGTAACTTAGTCGGGAATGGGTCCCGTGGACATTTAGAACACTCAGTAACATAGTCGGAAATGGGTCCCGTGGACGTTTAGAACACTCAGTAACACATTCAGGAATGTGTCCCTTGGACATTTAGAATAATCAGTAACACAGTCGGGAATGGGTCCCATGTACATTTAGAACACTCAGGAACAGTCCGTAATGGGCCACGTAGACATTTAGAACACTCAGTAATACCGTCATGATCGGGTCCCACAGACATTTAGAACACTCAGTAACAGTCGGGACTGGGTCCCGTGGGTATTTAGAACACTCAGTAACACAGTCGGGAATGGGCCACGTGGACATTTAGAAAACTCAGTAACACAGTCGGGAATGGGTTCCGTGGATATTTAGAATACTCAGTAACACAGTCGGGAATGGGCCACGTGGACATTTAGAAAACTCAGTAACAGTCGGGAATGGGCCACGTGGACATTTAGAACACTCAGTAACACAGTTGAGAATGGGTCCCGTAGACATTTAGAACTCTCAGTAACAGTCGGGAATGGGGGAATGTGCCACGTGGGCATTTCGGACACTCAGTAACACAGTCGAGAATGGGTCCTACGGACATGTAGAACAGTCAGTAACACAGTCAGGAATGGGCCATGTGGACATTTAGAACACTCAGTAACACAGTCGGGAATGGGACACGCGGACATTGAGAACACTCAGTCACTCAGTTGGGAATGGGTCCCGTGAATATTTAGAATACTCAGTAACACAGTCGGGAATGGGTCCCGTGGATATTTAGAATACTCAGTAACACAGTCGAGAATGAGTCCCGTGTATATTTAGAGCACTCAGTAACAGTCGGGAATGGGTCCCATGGACACTTATAACACTGAGGAACAGTCTGGAATAGGTCCCGTAGACATTTAGAACACTCAGTAACAGTCGGGAATGGGCCACGTGGACATTTAGAACACTCAGTAACAGTCGGGAATGGGCCACGTGGACATTTAGAACACTCAGTAACACAATCGGGAATGGGTCCCATGGATATTTAGAACACTCAGTCACACAGTCGGGATTTGGCCTCCTGCACATTTAGAACACTCAGGAACAGTCGGGAATGAGCCCCGTGGACATTCAGGACACTCAGTTACACATTCGGGAATGTGTCCCTTGGACATTTAGAATAATCAGTAACACAGTCGGGATTTGGCCTCCTGCACATTTAGAACACTCAGGAACAGTCGGTAATTGGCCACGTAGACATTTAGAACACTCAGTAACATAGTCGGAAGTGGGCCACATAGACATTTCGAACACTCAGTAATACTGTCAGGATCGGGTCCCACAGACATTTAGAACACTCAGTAACAGTCGGGACTGGGTCCCGTGGACATTTGGAACAGTCAATAACACAGTCGGGAATGGGTCCTGTAGATATTTAGAACTCTCAGTAACAGTCGGGAATGGGCCACGTGGACATTTAGAACACTCAGGAACAGTCGGGAATGGGTCCAGTGGATATTTAGAACGCTTAGTAACACAGTCGGGAATGGGCCCCGTGGACATTTAGAACACTCAGTAACAGTCGGGAATGGGGGAATGGGCCACGTGGATGTTTACAGCACTCAGTAACATAGTCGGGAATGTGTCCCGTGGACATTTAGAACACTCAGTAACAGTCGCGAATGGGTCCCGTGGACATTTAGAACACTCAGTAACATCGTCGGGAATGGGTCCCGTGGACATTTAGAACACTCAGGAACATAGTCGGAAATGGGCCACGTAGACATTTAGAACACTCAGTAACAGTCGGGAATGGGTCCCGTGGGTATTTAGAACACTCAGTAACACAGTCGGGAATGGGTCCCCTGGATATTTGGAACACTCAGGAACAGTCGGGAATGTGTCCCGTGGATATTTAGAACACTAAGTAACGCAGTCGGGAATGGGTCCCATGGTTACTTAGAACACTCAGTAACACAGTTGGGAATGGGTCCCGTGGATATTTAGAACACTCAGTAACACAGTCGGGAATGGGCCACGTGGATATTTAGAACACTCAGTAACAGTCGGGAATGGGCCACGTGGACATTTAGAACACTCAGTAACACAGTCCGGATCGGGTCCCACAGACATTTAGAACACTCAGTAACACAGTCGGAAATGGTTTCCGCAGATAGAGTGGCTTGTAAAAGTTTGGGCACTCCTGGTCATAATTTCTGTTACTGTGAATAGTTTAGTATAAGATGAACTGATCTCCAAAAGTCATAAAGTTAAAGATGAAACATCCTTTTCAACATTTTAACCAAGATTAGTGTATTATTTTTGTTTTGTACAATTTTAGAGTGGACAAAAAGGAAAGGAGCACCATGCGAAAGTTTGGGCACCCCGAGAGATTTGAGCTCTCAGATAACTTTTACCAAGGCCTCAGAATTTAATTAGCTTGTTAGGACTTTGGCTTATTCACAATCATCATTAGGAAAATCCAGGTTATACAAATTTCAATGCTTTATAATTACCCTGACTCCTCAAACCTTCTCCCAACAATCAGCAGCCATGGGATCCTCTAAGCAGCTGCCTAGCACTCTGAAAATTAAAATAATTGATGGCCACAAAGCAGAAGGATATAAGATAGCAAAGCATTTTCAGGTAGCCATTTCTTCAGTTAGTAACGTAATTAAGAAATGGCAGTTAACAGGAACAGTGGAAGTCAAGTTGAGGTCTGTAGACCAAGAAAACTTTCCCAGAGAACTGCTCGTAGGATTGGTACAAAGGCAAATCAAAACCCCCAATTTGACTGCAAAGGGCCTTCAGGAAGATTTAGCAGACTCTGGAGTGGTTGTGCACTGTTCTACTGTGCAGCAACACCTGCAGAAATATGACCTTCATGGAAAAGTCATCAGAAGAAAACCTTTCCTGCATCCTGACTACAACATTCAGCATAAGTTTGCAAAGGAACATCTAAAAAAGCCTGATGTATTTTGGAAACAAGTCCTGTGGACTAATGAAGTTAAAATAGAACATTTTGGCCGCAATGAGCAAAGGTATGTTTGGACAAAAAAGGGTGCAGAATTTCATGAAAAGAACACCTCTCCAACTGTTAAGCATGGGGGTGGATCGATCATGCTTTGGGCTTGTGTTGCAGCCAGTGGCACGGGGAACATTTCACTGGTACAGGGAAGAATGAATTCAATTAAATACCAGCGAATTCTGGAAGCAAATGTCACACCATCTGTAAAAAAGTTGAAGGTGAAAAGAGGATGGCTTCTACAACAGGATAATGCCCCTAAAAACACCTCAAAATCACAATGGACTACCTCAAGAGGCGCTAGCTGAAGGCTTTGCCATGGCCTTCACAGACCCCCGACCTAAACATCATCGCAAATCCGTGGATAGACCTCAAAAAAGCAGTGCATACAAGACGGCCCAAGAATCTCACCTAACTAGAAGCCTTTTGCAAGGAAGAATGGGCAAAAATCCCCTAAACAAGAATTGAAAAGACTCTTAGCTGGCTACAGAAAGTGATACTTGCCAAAGGGGGTGTTACTAAGTACTGACCATGCAGGGTGCCCAAACTTTCACTTCGGGCCCTTTTCATTTTGTTATTTTGAAACTGTAAAAGATGGAAATAAAAAAGTAATCTTACTTAAAATATTACAGAAATGTGTCATCTTTAACTTCATGCCTTTTGGAAATCAGATCGCCTTTACTTGCTTAGCTATTCAGAGTAACAGAAATCCTGACCAGGGTCACCCAAACATTTGCATACCACAGTATTTAGACCACTCAGTAACACCATTGGGAATGGGTCCCATGTAAATTTAGAACATTCAATAACAGTCGGGAATGGGCATCGCAGTGAATTAGAACTCTCAGTAACACAGTCGGAAATGGGCCACGTAGACATTTAGAACGCTCAGTAACACAGTCAGGCATGGGACACGTGGACATTTAGAACACTCAGTAACACAGTTGGGAATGGGTCCCGTAGACATCTAGAACACTCAGTAACACAGTCGGGAATGGGTCCCGTGGACATTTACAACACTCAGTAACACAGTCAGGATCGGATCCCGCGGATATTTAGAACACTCAGTAACAGTTGGGAATGGGACCCATGGACATTTAGAACACTCAGTAACACAGTCGGGAATGGGTCCCACGGACATTTTGGACACTCAGTAACACAGTCGGGATCGGGTCCCGCGGACATTTAGAACACTCAGTAACACAGTCAGGATCGGGTCCCGCGGACATTTAGAACACTCAGTAACAGTCGGGAATGGGTCCCGCGGACATTTAGAACACTCAGTAATACTGTCAGGATCGGGTCCCACGGACATTTAGAACACTCAGTAACACAGTTCCTATGAAACCTTTCTTAAGCCAAAATGGCGTAATGTGAAGAACTATTAATTTATATGGGAAAAACTTTCGTAAAAGCAAAAGTCCTATTTGTAATGCGCAAACCAGTTGCTAATGCAGGTCTTTCGTAAAAGCGAAGTGGCGTAAAGAGGGGGACACCTGTATATGCACACACTCTGGATGCTCACTTTGGGATGGGTCTCACACACCGGGGGACCGACACTCCACACACACACACACACACGCACAGTTTCACCTTGAAGTCCACTCGGATCCTATGCACACCATCGCTGGGACCCTTGTACCGGCTGTTGCTGCCGTTGGTGACAGGGCTAAGCGGACTCAATACCATCTGATCCTGCTTGCTGAGGAGCACCGGCCTGTCCTACAGAGAGAAGGGGGAACACACATCAGCTGGCCCAGCCTCCAGCTCTCCACGCCTCCATCCCAACCCCTCCAACCCCACAGCCTCCTCCTCCTCAACAGTGACCAGAAGATAATTGGACAGCATAGAGTTAAACAGCAATGGAAACGCAAGCCCTTCAGACATCTACTCGTCTCTGCCATCCACAATTCTCATCTGAGCCAGTTCCATCACCTGCATCTGGCTTGTACGCCTCTAAGCTTTTCCTTACCATATACCTTTCAAATGTTCTTAATGTATTTGCCTCATTCACTTCTTCTGGCAGCTCATTCCATATATCCACCACACACACTGATTACTTTTAAATTTTGCTTCTCTCACTTTAAACTTGTGCCCTCTAGCACTTGATTCCTAGGCTCTGGGGAAAAAAATTGTGTGTGTTTACCCTGTCTCTGCCTATTATAATTTTATTCACCACTTTAAGATTTTACCCCTCATTCTCCTAGGTTCCAGTGAATAAAGTCCAAACTGGCCCAACTTTTCTCCATAACTCAGTCACAGCAATATCCTCTTAAACCTCATCAATTTTTCCAGCTTAATAGCATCTTTCCTATAACAGAGTGACCTTAACAGAATTCAATACTTCAACTGAGGCCTCACCAACGTTTCGTACAACAGCAACGTAACTACAGAACTCCGATACTCAGTACTGTGACGAATGAAGACCAGCATGCCAAACACGTCCTTCACCACTGTGTACCTGTGTCACCACTTTCAGGGAACCAAGTTTCTCTCTTCTACAACACTGCACAGGGCCATATCGTTCACTGGAACCATCTGTCCGTACGAAATTCAACACTTTGCACTCATCCAGATTAAACTCGTACAAGATCTTCTTGAATACTGGTTGCATATCCCTGGGTCAGACCACACCAGGAGCACCGTGCACAGTTCCAGTCTCCACGTCCCTGGGTCAGACCCACACTGGGAGCACCGTGCACAGTTCCAGTCTGTATCCCTGGGTCAGACCCACACCGGGAGCACCGTGCACGGTTCCAGTCTCTGTATCCCTGGGTCAGACCAAACGAAGGACTAGTCTCCAAAACGCTTGCCACCACAGGTCGGGTGTTTCCCACTTCCCACTCACCTTCTCTCTGCTTTTCCGGGATTTGAGGTGTAGTGGTTTCAGTCGGCCTTGTTCGTCGACATCTGCGAAGTCGTCTGGTTAGGGAGAACAAAGACCAAGATTACAATTGATGGCAACAGCAGTAACCCAACCCCTATCTTGCACCCCATCCTCCTGAATAAGAACCTCACCTCCTCCATCATCCCACACCCCTCCCTGACCGAGAATATCTCTGCTGAGCAACCCCAGACCAAACCCCTCTCTTCTACCCCACCACCAAACGAGGACAAACCTGCCAAACCCACCGCCTGCAATCTTGCCAACCACAGACATACATCTCACCCTCACCCTGCAACCCCACACCCCTTCCAATTCCCACCCCTCCACCAAAACACCCCAAACGAGGACAGTCTTGCTCACCAAACACAGCCATCACATCCCACCCAAATTTCCCCTACTTCCCCATCCCCATTCCTCCCACTTGTGCTAACCCCAAAACCCTGTCCCTCCCCTCCTCCTCTCAAAACTGTTAATGTCCCTGGACCTGTCCTATTTTTTCCTCCTCTTCTATCTCCTCTCTTTCCATGCATCTCCGCTGTTCCCCTCGAAACCACACTCCACATCCCCCTCACTCCACCACCTTTCCTTCTCCCCCTCTCTTCCCCTACAAAGCTGCGCTCCCCCCCACCCCGCACTGTGATCTCACCTACTGTACACCCACCCTCCCCCACCCACTGCTGTCCCTTGCCTGCACCGGGCTTGCCATCCTCATCAGAGGCAGAGAGGTCGGACTCCTCAAACAGGGCGTAGTAGGACCACTGCCGGGCCGAGCGGCGGATGGATTTGCGCTGAAGCTGTGCCTCGGGGGTGAGTGCAGTCTCTGAACCGGTGGGGGGAGGGAGCTGGCCGCGGCGGGGGGCCTCCTCCTCCCCTGCCGGCATCTCCACTGCGTACTCGGAGGGAGCATAGCCTCGCGAGTCTGGAAGCCACTCCTCATCATCCTTTCCCATAACCGGGCGGGTGTCCACGACCGGTAGCAGGGCAGAACGACTCCGCTTGCGCACTAGGTAGGCCGAAGGGGAGGGGCCAGGCGGCAAGCAGGAGGGTTTGAGGGTGACCAGAGGGAGGGGAGACAGAGTGGAGAAGTGGAAGGGGTTTGCGGTGTGAATGGGAGGGGTGAGAGGTAATGAAGCAAGGAGAGATGGAGGAGTAGAGAGTTGAGGAGAGGGAGAAGGGAGGGGGTAGGAGGAGTGAGTGGAAGAGGGGATCAGGAGAGTGACAGTGCAAGGGGAGGGAGAAGGGGAGAGTGTAGTTGTGATGTGAGGGAAGGGGAGACAGACAGAGCAGTGAAGGGGTGCGGGGTGTGGGGGTAGGTAGAGGGGAAGGAAAATAAAATGCCCATGTTAGACCACGCAAACATAACATGCCCCCCCCCCCCAACCCTTTACTCATCTTAGCAGCCCCCAGGCTGGGGACATAGAATGGTACAGCACAGAGACAGCCAGTCTCCATATCCTATAACAAAGTTAATGATACCTAGTTACAGAGTCATACAACACAGAAAAACCCTTAACCCCCAACTCATCCCTTTATCCCCTGATCCAGTCCCTTTGCACTTACATTGCTATATCCTCAATGGCTCATTTTCCCCTTCCGACCTTGTTCATATGTCCCGTGGATGTAGGGACCCTCCCTACCTCCTTCCCACATCACGGAACATAGAACAGTACAGCACAAGCACAGACCCTTCAGCCCACAATGTTGCGCAGAACCAATTAAATTTGTAATCAAATGGGCAACCAAACTGATCGTTATGCCTACACAATGTCCATATGCTTACATTTTCCTCACATTCATGTGCCTATTTAAATGTCTCTTAAATGTCCCTCTTAAGTGGCCAAGTGGTTAAGGCGATGGTCTAGAGATCTGAAGGTCGCTAGTTTGAGCGTCAGCTGAGGCTGCGTGTGTGTCCTTGAGCAAGGCACTTAACCACACATTGCTCTGCGACGACACCAGTGCCATGCTGTATCAGCCCTTGCCCTTCCCTTGGACAACATCGGTGGCTTGGAGAGGGGAGACTTGCAGCATGGGCAACTACCGGTCTCCCCTACAACCCTGCCCAGGCCTGCGCCCTGGCAACTTTCCAAAGGCGCAAATCCAAGTCTCTTGAGACTAACGGATGCCTAAAAAGAAGTCCCTAATGTATTTGCCTCTAACGACATCTCAGCCAGTACACTCAAGGCATTCACCACTAATTAGCACATATCCACTTTGAAATTACCCCTCTCACTTTAAATGCCTGCCCTCTGGTATTAGATATTATAACTCTGGGAAAAAGGTGCTCCCTGTCAACTCCACCTTTGCCTCTCATAATCTTATAAAATTGCCCCACTCCAGAGAAAACAACCCAAGGTTGTCCATCATCACAACCTCTAACCCTACACCATCTTGGTAAAACTCTTTTGCACCCTTCCTTTCTATAATGGGGCAACCACAACTGTGTGCAATAGTACAGATGCAGCCTAACTAAAGTTCTACAAAGCTGCAACATAACTTACTGACTTTTGAATCCAATGCCTCAACTAATGAAGGCAAGCATGCCATCAACCAGTGTAGCCACTTTCGGGGAGCCATGAACCTGAACTTCAAGATCCCCCTGCTCATCAACAGTGCTAAGGATCCTGTAGGTCTGTTTACCTTTGACCTCAACACTCCACACTTGGTCAGGTTATTCCATCTGCCAATTCTCCACCCATGCCTGTAATCCAGTTTAGGAGGGCCTAAAGAAGCCTCTTCTTTTGGAGTCAAGAGTTGTATAGCCCATGCATTCTGTAACCCAGCAAGCTAGTCTCATGAGCCACATAACCTTCTAAAGCTCTTTTATCCACATATTTATACAGGTGGCTTTTAACCGTCGCTACTGTGTCACCTCAAATTACTATTACTGGCAGCTTGTTCTAAATCCGCTGAATAAAGAAGCTATCTCAGATAGTCTGTAATTGTATGTTTTCTGATCAACATGATGTGCGGTGTGTGACTGTTGGTTCTGTGCTTTGCAATTAGGCCCCAGAGGAATGCTGTTAAGTTTGGCTGCAGTCATGTGCATGGTTGAGTGACAATTAAACTTGAACCTGATGTACCTTTTAAATCTCACCTCTGAAGTTTCACCTGATCCCTGTTGTTGTTAGCCCTAGGGAAAAGACTCTTTGCCCTCATCCTGTCTATTCCCCTCATGATCTTATAGACCTCTATCAGGTCACCCCTCAATCTCCTACACTGCAGAGAAAGCGAATAAAGTCCTAGTCAATTTAACTCCTTTCTGCACTCTAATTTCAAAACACCTTTCCTATAACAGAGTGACTAAGATAGTACAGAATTATTATTTTGCTCCAGATGTGTTGTCTTTTTGTTATGGTTTTTTTTTAAAAGAATGTTATGTGTGCCTGTGATGCTGGTGCAAGTAAATTAGATTATTATTATCATCATCATATACCTTGTTTCAATTGATCACATCAGTGCAGAATGCAGAATAAAGTATCAGTCACAGAGATAGTGGAGTGCAGGTAGACAATGAGATACAAGGGAAACAATGAGGTAGACGTGAGATCAAGAGTCTGCTAACTGTGACAGAATCTGTCTGTGAGTCTGATTTCAGTCTTCACCATGTGGTTCTCTTTTTCTACAGCCTTTGGGTACAGTGCTCTGAAAATCTGATCCTTGCTAGTGACTGCAACGAGAACATTTGCACGATGAGCAAACTTTTCATAGGAGTACTCTCTGTTTCAGCTGACCTTCCCTGAACATCCACACTCTCAATCTCAATTGCCCCCAGCATTCCCATCACCTTCCTGGGCTTGTCTGTGGAAATATCTTTCTAAACCACACCCCTCTCTCGCCTCTAATCTACAGAAAAGACAATCTTCCCCAGCACTGCACACCCTACAATACATTTCAGATGTTGAAAAGAGGCACCTAACAACAGCACGGTGCTACGTAGACTCTGTTCTGAGGACACAAATCCTGTATCAGAGCAGTCAAGTATTCAATGTGCCGGAAAGCTTCTCTGTGTCTGATCCCAGGAACGTGAGAAGGGGCAGTGTAGAGGGAGCTTCACTCCATGTCTGACCCCGGGAATGTGTGATGGGACGGTGTAGAGGGAGCTTCACTCCATGTCTGACCCCGGGAATGTGTGATGGGACGGTGTGGAGGGAGCTTCACTCTGTGTCTGACCCCGGGAGTGTGTGATGGGACGGTGTAGAGGGAGCTTCACTCCATGTCTGACCCCGGGAGTGTGTGATGGGACGGTGTAGAGGGAGCTTCACTCCATGTCTGACCCCAGGATTGTGCGATTGGACGGTGTGGAGGGAGATTCACCATATTTGACCCGTACTTTAACCCATACCATTTGCTAGACGTTCCTGCCTCCGTCGTTCAATCTTGTCACACTTCCGCCACCTGCAACAACATGAGAGAAAAGAATCACAGCCACTCGGTCCATCAGGCTGATGCAAGCCAAATGATAAGACATCCAAAGACTGTTGCTCTCTGGAGCCGAGGGTTAACTCACACTCCAGTGACAGAGATGCCTGCAGTACCACCACTGAGCAGCAGATGTCAGCTGAGCTCCACTCCTGACCAGCCTGCACCCAGAGCAGGAGACAGCCGTCTGTACAATGTCTCCAACTCGCCCCCGGAGTCCTTTCCCCCCAAAACAGACATTATCACAACGCAGGCCAATTTACACTCCATTATGCTGCAGAAGAATATAGCAAGCACTGCTTCCCCAATCACAACTTACATGGGGTGGGGGGGTGGGGGAAGAGGAGTAGATCGGAAGCCAATAAGAAACTCCAAAACATCCTTACACATGTATCCCACCATCTTCCCACAACCCTGTATCAGACTCAAACTAATCCCACTGTCCACCTCTCTCTCACCACATCCCAGAACCCGTCACACACTAATCCCACTGTCCACCTCTCTCCCCACAGCCCAGAACCCGTCACACACTAATCCCACTGTCCACCTCTCTCCCCACAGCCCAGAATCCGTCACACACTAATCCCACTGTCTACCTCTCTCCCCACAGCCCAGAACCCATCACACACTAATCCCACTGTCCACCTCTCTCCCCACAGCCCAGAATCCGTCACACACTAATCCCACTGTCTACCTCTCTCCCCACAGCCCAGAACCCATCACACACTAATCCCAATGTCCCCCTCTCTCCCCACAGCCCAGAATCCGTCACACACTAATCCCACTGTCTACCTCTCTCCCCACAGCCCAGAACCCATCACACACTAATCCCACTGTCCCCCTCTCTCCCCACAGCCCAGAATCCGTCACACACTAATCCCACTGTCTATCTCTCTCCCCACAGCCCAGAACCCATCACACACTAATCCCACTGTCCACCTCTCTCCCCACAGCCCAGAATCCGTCACACACTAATCCCACTGTCCCCCTCTCTCCCCACAGCCCAGAATCCGTCACACACTAATCCCACTGTCCACCTCTCTCCCCACAGCCCAGAACCCATCACACACTAATCCCACTGTCCAGCTCTCTCTCACCACATCCCAGAACCCATCACACACTAATCCCACTGTCCCCCTCTCTCCCCACAGCCCAGAATCCGTCACACACTAATCCCACTGTCCACCTCTCTCCCCACAGCCCAGAACCCATCACACACTAATCCCACTGTCCACCTCTCTCCCCACAGCAGTGCCAGTCCCCACACTAATACCCTATCCTGTTCTCTCCCCTCAGCCATGTCAGTTCCCAAACTAATCCCACTGCCGCATCCTTGCTGTATAACATGCTGGCGTGTGGTAGAATCCATTGGGAGGAGCAATATGGGATTGGAGCAAATGTGCTGGCACGTACTCAGATAGCTGAAGAGCCTGTGGTCTTGCTGTAACTGGGTGGACTGGGGCATGGGGATTGCCCCCGGTTATGTTGGTGGGCGAGTGGGAGCACCAGAAGGGAAGGGTTTCATCAAGTTGACGAGTTAGAAGAAGAGATGTGAGCAGTCTTCTCTTCAGCTACTAGCTGCAGCCTCCACTGTCTGGTTGGATTGCACAGAAATCACTGAAAGGCCAATTTTGGTGCTGCTGAGTAAGGGGCAAGGGAGAGGAAGGGAAGGCAATATGAGAAGTACTCGCGCACAGTTCTGGACCCCTCCCCAGAGAGTGGAGAGTGAGAAGGAACAACGTGGGGTGAGGGGTGAGTAGACAGAGGAAGGGAGAACGGGATTGACTCACATGTTGCTTGGTGCTGATGGAGGAGTGGGAGAAGGAGTGACAGGGAGAGCAGGGACTAAGCGAAGGGAGGTGGTACTCACACGCAGCACTGTTTCTTGGTGTTACGGCCCCCGAACTTGGGCTTATCCAGGCAGTTGACACACTTGCCACAGTCAGCCAGGTTCCGGCAGCCCTTGCAGCTACCACACCGGTTTCCCCTCCGCTTGGGCTGCCCCATGACTGGGAGGGGCTTGCTGCACTCCATACCCGGCTGCGATGTCAAATCTGACCCTGCCTCTGCCCCCGGCGCAGACCCCTCTGCCATCACCTCGTCACCCAGCTCAGGCGGCTTCAACTTCAGCACTGGCACAGCAGTTACAGGGGCAGGGGCAGGGCTGTCCGGTCCAGAGGATGAGGAGTCCACTGTGGTGGAGCACGGGTAGCAGGGAAAGAGTGGGGAAGAGAGATTCAAGAATGATAGAGAAAGGGGGTGAAACAGAGAGATGCACAAAGCAAGGGAGCGAGGGGGAGATGCACACAACGAGGGAGCGAGAGGGAGATGCACGGAGCGAGGGAGCGAGAGGGAGATGCACGGAGCGAGGGAGCGAGAGGGAGATGCACGGAGCGAGGGAGCGAGAGGGAGATGCACGGAGCGAGGGAGCGAGAGGGAGATGCACGGAGCGAGGGAGCGAGAGGGAGATGCACGGAGTGAGGGAGCGAGAGGGAGATGCACGGAGCGAGGGAGCGAGAGGGAGATGCACGGAGCGAGGGAGCGAGAGGCAGATGCACGGAGCGAGGGAGCGAGAGGGAGATGCACGGAGCGAGGGAGCGAGAGGGAGATGCACGGAGCGAGGGAGCGAGAGGGAGATGCACGGAGCGAGGGAGCAAGAGGGAGATGCACGGAGCGAGGGAGCGAGAGGGAGATGCACGGAGCGAGGGAGCGAGAGGGAGATGCACGGAGCGAGGGAGCGAGAGGGAGATGCACGGAGCGAGGGAGCGAGAGATGTACAACGCCAGGGAGCGAGAGAGAGATGTACAAAATGAGAGAGCAAATAAGTGTGATACACATGCAAATAGAGAGGATTGGGGAAGGTAGAGTGGGAGAAGAAAACAAAACGGAGAGATAAAAATCGCAGGTTAGACCAGGATACACAGATGTGACAGCCAAACCAGCGGTCAAATATTAGCCAGCAGTGCAAGATCATTCACACCCTCCCTCTCAACACTGCATTGTAATCCAGACCTTGAAACAAGGCTGTTCTCTCCACAAGCAAGTTCAGGTTCAGCAGGATGCAATGCACAGACACCCCCGCCATTGGGGGTTTCTCTGACTCAGGGATACGGAGGCTGGAACTGTGCACGGTGCTACCGGTGTGGGTCTGACCCAGGGACACGGAGACTGGAACTGTGCACGGTGCTCCCGGTGTGGGTCTGACCCAGGGATACGGAGACTGGAACTGTGCACGGTGCTCCCGGTGTGGGTCTGACCCAGGGATACAGAGACTAGAACTGTGCACGGTGCTCCCGGAGTGGGTCTGACTCAGGGATACGGAGACTGTAACTGTGCACGGTGCTCCCGGTGTGGGTCTGACCCAGGGATATGGAGACTGGAACTGTGCACGGTGCTCCCGGTGTGGGTCTGACCCAGGGATATGGAGATTGGAACTGTGCACGGTGCTCCCGGTGTGGGTCCAACCCAGGGATATGGAGACTGGAACTGTGCACGGTGCTCCCGGTGCGGGTCTGACCCAGGGACACGGAGACTGGAACTGTGCCCGGTGCTCCCGGTGTGGGTCTGACCCAGGGATATAGAAATTGGACTTGTGCGTGCCGCGGTCTGGTCTGCAGCCAATGACCCCTCCACACCACGCCGACACTCACCATCCATCAGTCCCGTCATGATGCCGTCCCTCTCATGCATGGGTAGTGCACTGAGCCTGGGAACGTCGGCAGACACTATGGCCCTGGGCTTGCCCAGGACCACAGCTGCCCTCCGACACACATGCTTAATCCGAGGACCCTGGAGGGGCAGCCGAGCCTACAGGTTGGGAGAGAGAGAGAGAGAGAGAGCAGCAGTTAACAGGGTCTGAGAGGTAGGGTGGGCAACAAGAACACGTCCCAGCACCCACCGCACGCAGCTGCCTATGCAGTCCACCTGAGATGAACATGTTACGATGAGCATGCAAGTGGTACGAGTAATCACAAAGAAAGCTTCCTTGGCGTTCAGCAAGCACACCTCTATGAACACTCTGCATTTCCGTGTACGCCACATTCTGTATTCAGGTCAGGAGTGTGAAGCGACACTGTCTGACTTAGTGGTTGCCAACCTGTTGATCGTGATCGACTGGTAAATCTTTGAGACTTTCCCAGTAGATCCCGAGAAAAAAAAGAAAAATAAATACACAAATACTGTTGAGAGATTGTTTCCGGGTTGTGGGTTTTAGCTCCATTCTTTCTGCCCAGTGCGCATGAGTGTAGCTCCCCCACACTACACAGTGTACTTCAGTGGTCCCCAACCACCGGGCCGTGAGGAAACGATACGAGTCAGCTGCACCTTTCCTCGTTCCCTGTCACACCCACTTTTGAACTTCAACCCACACGAGGTCATCAGTCACCTAAACGCAGTGACACCCTTGCGCTAGTGTTCACTTCGTGCGGCCGGCGAGAACTGCCGATTCTACTGGCCTGGAGCGTGGACAGATGGGCGCCGCCTCTAAACCCGTTTAGCACACCGAATGTTTCTGGGGAATCCAGTGCTAAAATATTCGCAGACGACCTAATTAGGGCTCAAGGTTTCCTAAGTATCAGAGCAGCTACCTCGCTGCAATCTGCTGAAACAAAGTTCTGTCAGCCAAAAGAACCTAAAAGGGGCGCAGGCGCTGGCCTGTCGATCTCCTCACTCGGTCGCTTACTGTCTCCAGACTATTTACGGGGACCTCCGTCTCTGACCTTGTCCTCTCACCCCACCCACGACCAGCCGGACCTAGCCAGGGTGTCTGGTGGCGGGCGGGCAGAGGCTTGAGTTCGGGCCAGGAGGCTGTCTAATGAGGCAATGAAGCCCTCAAAACTGCCTCGGTAAACTGAGTCCAAGCACCCCGTACTTAAAGACGAACCTGCTGAGTTTTTTCAGCGGAAAAAACGTGAGCATTGCAGGACAGCAGCTAAGTGCCGAAGGCTACGAAAAATAAATTGCGGAATAGACTGAACACAACGGATCTGCTTCGAGTATCACTGTGTTCCCGTTATGTTGAACATCCCCCGCCCAGCAAGTCGGCCAGTCCGCAAGAATATTGTCAGTATTAAACAGGCCCACGGTGAAAAAAAAGGGTGGGTAAACACTCCTGGTATTTATGCACTATTTCTACTTGAGGGGTGGAGGGTTTTACTTCTGGTCTTTCAACCCCCAGGGCGCATGAATATAACTAATCGATTTGGAGTCGATCTCACCTTTCACTATGGCCGAGGTAGGGGATCTTGGGCTTAAAAAGGTTGGTGACGACTACTCTAACTGCTGGAACACAGCTCCAAAAATACCTGAGAAGCTTCACACTATGCAGGATAGCGCAGCCAGCTCGATCAGCTCCCCATAAATGGCTAATCACTCCACCACCGACCATGATGGTTCACTCACTCCACCACCGATCACCCACCCATCCTCGACAGTTCACTCACTCCACCGATCAGCTCCCCATCCTCGACTGTTCACTCACTCACTCCACCAATCAGCTCCCCATCCTCGACAGTTCACTCACTCCACCAATCAGCTCCCCATCCTCGACAGTTCACTCACTCCACCAATCAGCTCCCCATCCTCGACAGTTCACTCACTCCACCAATCAGCTCCCCATCCTCGACAGTTCACTCACTCACTCCACCGATCGGCTCCCATCTTCAACAGTTCACTCATTCCACCGAACAGCGCTCCATTCTCGACAGTTCACTCACTCCACCAATCGGCTCCCCATTCTCGACAGTTCATTCACTCCACAACCGATCAGCTCCCCATCCTCGACAGTTCACTCATTCCACCGATCAGCTCCCCATCTTCGACAGTTCACTCCCTCCACCTACAGGCTCCCCATCCTCGACAGTTCACTCCCTCCACTGATCGGCTCCCCATCCTCGACAGTTCATTCACTCCACCAATCGGTCCCCATCTTCGACAGTTCACTCACTCCACAACTGATCGGCACCCCATCCCCGACAGATCACTCACTCCACCGAACAGCTCCCCATCCTCGACAGTTCACTCACTCCACCGATCAACTCCCCATCCTCGACAGTTCACTCACTCCTCCGATCAGCTCCCCATCCTCGACAGTTCACTCACTCCTCCGATCAGCTCCCCATCCTCGACAGTTCACTCACTCCACCGCCGATCATCTCCCCATCCTCGACAGTTCACTCACTCCACCAATCGGCTCCCCATTCTCGACAGATCATTCACTCCACAACCGATCAACTCCCCATCCTCGACAGTTCACTCCCTCCACTGATCGGCTCCCCATCCTCGACAGTTCATTCACTCCACCAATCGGTCCCCATCTTCGACAGTTCACTCACTCCACAACTGATCGGCACCCCATCCCCGACAGATCACTCACTCCACCGAACAGCTCCCCAACCTCGACAGTTCACTCATTCCACCGATCAGCTCCCCATCTTCGACAGTTCACTCCCTCCACCTACAGGCTCCCCATCCTCGACAGTTCACTCACTCCTCCGATCAGCTCCCCATCCTCGACAGTTCACTCACTCCACCGCCGATCATCTCCCCATCCTCGACAGTTCACTCACTCCACCAATCGGCTCCCCATTCTCGACAGTTCACTCACTCCACCACCGATCAACTCCCCATCCTCGACAGTTCGGTCACTCCACCGATCAGCTCCCCATCCTCGACAGTTCACTCACTCCAGCGAAAGGCTCCCCATCCTCGGCAGTTCACTCACTCCTCCGATCAGCTCCCCATCCTCGACAGTTCACTCACTCCACCGCCGATCATCTCCCCATCCTCGACAGTTCACTCACTCCACCAATCGGCTCCCCATTCTCGACAGTTCACTCACTCCACCACCGATCAACTCGCCATCCTCGACAATTCACTCACTCCACCGATCAGCTCCGCAACCTCGACAGTTCATTCACTCCACCACCGATCAGCTCCACATCCTCGACAGTTCACTCACTCCACCGATCAGCTCCCCATCCTCGACAGTTCACTCATTCCACCGATCAACTCCCCATCTTCGACAGTTCACTCCCTCCACCTACAGGCTCCCCATCCTCGACAGTTCATTCACTCCACCAATCGGTCCCCATCTTCGACAGTTCACTCACTCCACAACTGATCGGCACCCCATCCCCGACAGATCACTCACTCCACCGAACAGCTCCCCATCCTCGACAGTTCACTCACTCCACCGATCAACTCCCCATCCTCGACAGTTCACTCACTCCTCCGATCAGCTCCCCATCCTCGACAGTTCACTCACTCCACCGCCGATCATCTCCCCATCCTCGACAGTTCACTCACTCCACCAATCGGCTCCCCATTCTCGACAGATCATTCACTCCACAACCGATCAGCTCCCCATCCTCGACAGTTCACTCATTCCACCGATCAGCTCCCCATCTTCGACAGTTCACTCCCTCCACCTACAGGCTCCCCATCCTCGACAGTTCACTCACTCCTCCGATCAGCTCCCCATCCTCGACAGTTCACTCACTCCACCGCCGATCATCTCCCCATCCTCGACAGTTCACTCACTCCACCAATCGGCTCCCCATTCTCGACAGTTCACTCACTCCACCACCGATCAACTCCCCATCCTCGACAGTTCACTCACTCCACCGATCAGCTCCCCATCCTCGACAGTTCACTCACTCCAGCGAAAGGCTCCCCATCCTCGGCAGTTCACTCACTCCTCCGATCAGCTCCCCATCCTCGACAGTTCACTCACTCCACCGCCGATCATCTCCCCATCCTCGACAGTTCACTCACTCCACCAATCGGCTCCCCATTCTCGACAATTCACTCACTCCTCCGATCGGCTCCCCATCCTCGACAGTTCACTCACTGCACCAATCGGCTCCCCATTCTCGACAGTTCATTCACTCCACAACCGATCAGCTCCCCATCCTCGACAGTTCACTCACTCCACCACCGATCAGCTCCCCATCCTCGACAGTTCACTCACTCCACCGATCAGCTCCCCATCCTCGACAGTTCACTCACTCCACCGATCAGCTCCCCATCCTCGACAGTTCACTCACTCCACCGATCGGTCCCCCTCTTCGACAGTTCACTCACTCCACAACTGATCGACACCCCATCCTCGACAGATCACTCACTCCACCGATCAACTCCACATCCTCGACAGTGCACTCACTCCACCACCGGTCAGCTCCGCATCCTCGACAGTTCACTCACTCCATCACCGATCAGCTCCCAATCTTCGACAGTTCACTCACACCACCACCGATCAGCTCCCCATCCTCGGCAGTTCACTCAATCCACCGATCGGCTCCCCATCTTCGACAGTTCATTCACTCTACCACCGATCGGCTCACCATCCTCGACAGTTCACTCACTCCACCGATCATCTCCCCATCCTCGACAGTTCACTCACTCCACCACCGATCAGCTCCCCTTCCTCGACAATTCACTCACTCCACCACCGATCAGCTCCCCATCCTCGACAGTTCACTCACTCCACCAATCAGCTCCCCATCCTCGACAGTTCACTCACTCCACCACCGATCAGTTCCCCATCCTCGACAATTCACTCACTCCATCACCGATCAACTCCCCATCCTCGACAGTTCACTCACTCCACATCCGATCAGCTCGCAATCCTCGACAGTTCACTCACTCCACCGATCAGCTCCCCATCCTCGACTGTTCACTCATGCCACCAATCAGCTCCCCTTTCTCGACAGTTCATTCACTCCACCACCGATCAACTCCCCATCCTCGAGAGTTCATGCACTCACTCCACCAATCAGCTCCCTATCCTCGACTGTTCACTCACACCACCATTGATCAGCTCCCCATCCTCGACAGTTCACGCACTCACCGATCGGCGCCCCATCTTCGACAGTTCACTCACTCCACAACTGATCGGCACCCCATCCCCGACAGATCACTCACTCCACCAAACAGCTCCCCATCCTCGACAGTTCACTCACTCCACCGAACAGCTCCCATTCCTCGACAGTTCATTCACTCCACCGATCAACTCCCCATCCTCGAGAGTTCACTCACTCCTCCGATCAGCTCCCCATTCTCGAGAGTTCACTCACTCCTCCGATCAGCTCCCCATTCTCGAGAGTTCACTCACTCCTCCGATCAGCTCCCTATCCTCGACAGTTCACTCACTCCAGCGATAGGCTCCCCTTCCTCGACAGTTCACTCACTCCACCGATCAACTCCCATTCCTCGACAGTTTACTCCCTCCACCACCGATCAGCTCCCCATCCTCGACAGTTCACTCACTCCACAAACGATCAGCTCCCCATCCTCGACAGTTCACTCACTCCACCGATCAGCTCCCCATCCTCGACAGTTCACTCATGCCACCAATAAGCTCCCCATTCTCGACAGTTCACTAACTCCACAACCAATCGGCTCCCCATCCTCGACAGTTCACTCACTCCACCACCGATCAACTCCCCATCCTCGAGAGTTCATACACTCACTCCACCGATCAGCTCCCCATCCTCGACAGTTCACTCACTCCAACGCCGATCATCTCCCCATCCTCGACAGTTCACTCACTCCAGCGAAAGGCTCCCCTTCCTCGACAGTTCACTCACTCCACCGATCAACTCCCATTACTCGACAGTTTACTCCCTCCACCACCGATCAGCTCCCCATCCTCGACAGTTCACTCACTCCACCAATCGGCTCCCAATCCTCGACAGTTCATTCACTCCACCGATCGCTCACCATCTTCGACAGTTCACTCACTCCACAACTGATCGGCACCCCATCCTCGACAGATCACTCACTCCACCGAACAGCTCCCCATCCTCGACAGTTTACTCACTCCACAACCGATCAGCTCCCAATCCTCGACAGTTCACTCACTCCACCGATCAGCTCCCCATCCTCGACAGTTCACTCACTCCAGCGATAGGCTCCCCTTCCTCGACAGTTCACTCACTCCACCGATCAACTCCCATTCCTCGACAGTTTACTCCCTCCACCACCGATCAGCTCCCCATCCTCGACAGTTCACTCACTCCACAACCGATCAGCTCCCAATCCTCGACAGTTCACTCACTCCACCGATCAGCTCCCCATCCTCGACTGTTCACTCACTTACTCCACCGATCAGGTCCCAATCCTCGACAGTTCACTCACTCCACCGATCAGCTCCCCATCCTCGACAGTTCACTCACTCCACCACCGATCAGCACCCCATCCTCGACAGTTCACTCAATCCACCACAGTTCAGCTCCCCATCCTCGAAAATTCACTGACTCCACCGATCAGCTCCCCATCCTCGACAGTTCACTCACTCCAGCGAAAGGCTCCCCATCCTCGGCAGTTCACTCACTCCTCCGATCAGCTCCCCATCCTCGACAGTTCACTCACTCCACCGCCGATCATCTCCCCATCCTCGACAGTTCACTCACTCCACCAATCGGCTCCCCATTCTCGACAATTCACTCACTCCTCCGATCGGCTCCCCATCCTCGACAGTTCACTCACTGCACCAATCGGCTCCCCATTCTCGACAGTTCATTCACTCCACAACCGATCAGCTCCCCATCCTCGACAGTTCACTCACTCCACCACCGATCAGCTCCCCATCCTCGACAGTTCACTCACTCCACCGATCAGCTCCCCATCCTCGACAGTTCACTCACTCCACCGATCAGCTCCCCATCCTCGACAGTTCACTCACTCCACCGATCGGTCCCCCTCTTCGACAGTTCACTCACTCCACAACTGATCGACACCCCATCCTCGACAGATCACTCACTCCACCGATCAACTCCACATCCTCGACAGTGCACTCACTCCACCACCGGTCAGCTCCGCATCCTCGACAGTTCACTCACTCCATCACCGATCAGCTCCCAATCTTCGACAGTTCACTCACACCACCACCGATCAGCTCCCCATCCTCGGCAGTTCACTCAATCCACCGATCGGCTCCCCATCTTCGACAGTTCATTCACTCTACCACCGATCGGCTCACCATCCTCGACAGTTCACTCACTCCACCGATCATCTCCCCATCCTCGACAGTTCACTCACTCCACCACCGATCAGCTCCCCTTCCTCGACAATTCACTCACTCCACCACCGATCAGCTCCCCATCCTCGACAGTTCACTCACTCCACCAATCAGCTCCCCATCCTCGACAGTTCACTCACTCCACCACCGATCAGTTCCCCATCCTCGACAATTCACTCACTCCATCACCGATCAACTCCCCATCCTCGACAGTTCACTCACTCCACATCCGATCAGCTCGCAATCCTCGACAGTTCACTCACTCCACCGATCAGCTCCCCATCCTCGACTGTTCACTCATGCCACCAATCAGCTCCCCTTTCTCGACAGTTCATTCACTCCACCACCGATCAACTCCCCATCCTCGAGAGTTCATGCACTCACTCCACCAATCAGCTCCCTATCCTCGACTGTTCACTCACACCACCATTGATCAGCTCCCCATCCTCGACAGTTCACGCACTCACCGATCGGCGCCCCATCTTCGACAGTTCACTCACTCCACAACTGATCGGCACCCCATCCCCGACAGATCACTCACTCCACCAAACAGCTCCCCATCCTCGACAGTTCACTCACTCCACCGAACAGCTCCCATTCCTCGACAGTTCATTCACTCCACCGATCAACTCCCCATCCTCGAGAGTTCACTCACTCCTCCGATCAGCTCCCCATTCTCGAGAGTTCACTCACTCCTCCGATCAGCTCCCCATTCTCGAGAGTTCACTCACTCCTCCGATCAGCTCCCTATCCTCGACAGTTCACTCACTCCAGCGATAGGCTCCCCTTCCTCGACAGTTCACTCACTCCACCGATCAACTCCCATTCCTCGACAGTTTACTCCCTCCACCACCGATCAGCTCCCCATCCTCGACAGTTCACTCACTCCACAAACGATCAGCTCCCCATCCTCGACAGTTCACTCACTCCACCGATCAGCTCCCCATCCTCGACAGTTCACTCATGCCACCAATAAGCTCCCCATTCTCGACAGTTCACTAACTCCACAACCAATCGGCTCCCCATCCTCGACAGTTCACTCACTCCACCACCGATCAACTCCCCATCCTCGAGAGTTCATACACTCACTCCACCGATCAGCTCCCCATCCTCGACAGTTCACTCACTCCAACGCCGATCATCTCCCCATCCTCGACAGTTCACTCACTCCAGCGAAAGGCTCCCCTTCCTCGACAGTTCACTCACTCCACCGATCAACTCCCATTACTCGACAGTTTACTCCCTCCACCACCGATCAGCTCCCCATCCTCGACAGTTCACTCACTCCACCAATCGGCTCCCAATCCTCGACAGTTCATTCACTCCACCGATCGCTCACCATCTTCGACAGTTCACTCACTCCACAACTGATCGGCACCCCATCCTCGACAGATCACTCACTCCACCGAACAGCTCCCCATCCTCGACAGTTTACTCACTCCACAACCGATCAGCTCCCAATCCTCGACAGTTCACTCACTCCACCGATCAGCTCCCCATCCTCGACAGTTCACTCACTCCAGCGATAGGCTCCCCTTCCTCGACAGTTCACTCACTCCACCGATCAACTCCCATTCCTCGACAGTTTACTCCCTCCACCACCGATCAGCTCCCCATCCTCGACAGTTCACTCACTCCACAACCGATCAGCTCCCAATCCTCGACAGTTCACTCACTCCACCGATCAGCTCCCCATCCTCGACTGTTCACTCACTTACTCCACCGATCAGGTCCCAATCCTCGACAGTTCACTCACTCCACCGATCAGCTCCCCATCCTCGACAGTTCACTCACTCCACCACCGATCAGCACCCCATCCTCGACAGTTCACTCAATCCACCACAGTTCAGCTCCCCATCCTCGAAAATTCACTGACTCCACCGATCAGCTTCCCATCCTCGACAGAACACTAACTAACTCCACCGATCAGCTCCCCATCCTCGACAGTTCACTCACTCCACCAATCAGCTCCCCATCCTCGAAAGTTCACTAACTCACTCCACCGATCAGCTCCCCATCTTCGACAGTTCACTCACTCCACCGATCATCTCCCCGTCCTCGACAGTTCACTCACTCCACCGATCGGTCCCCATTTCGACAGTTCACTCACTCCACCACCGATCTGCTCCCCATCCTCGACAGTTCACTCACTCCAACGCCGATCATCTCCCCATCCTCGACAGTTCACTCACTCCAGCGATAGGCTCCCCTTCCTCGACAGTTCACTCACTCCACCGATCAACTCCCATTACTCGACAGTTTACTCCCTCCAACACCGATCAGCTCCCCATCCTCGACAGTTCACTCACTCCACCGATCGGTTCCCCATCCTCGACAGTTCACTCACTCCACCGATCAGCTCCCCATCCTCGACACTTCACTCACTCCACCGATCGGTTCCCCATCCTCGACAGTTCACTCCACCACCGGTCAGCTCCCCATCCTCGACAGTTCACTCATGCCACCAATCGGCTCCCCATCCTCGACAGTTCACTCACTCCACCGATCAGCTCCCCATCCTCGACAGTTCACTCATGCCACCAATCGGCTCCCCATCCTCGACAGTTCACTCACTCCACCGATCGGTTCCCCATCCTCGACAGTTCACTCCACCACCGGTCAGCTCCCCATCCTCGACAGTTCACTCATGCCACCAATCGGCTCCCCATCCTCGACAGTTCACTCACTCTACCGATCAGCTCCCCATCCTCGACAGTTCACTCACTGCACCACCAATCGGCTACCCATCCTCAACCGTTCAGTCACTCCACCGATCGGCTCCCCATCCTCGACAGTTCACTCACTCAACCACCGATCGGCTCCCCATCCTCGAGAGATAATACACTCACTCCACCAATCAACTCCCTATCCTCGACTGTTCACTCACACCACCGGTCAGCTCCCCATCCTCGACAGTTCACTCACTCCACCGATCAGCTCCCCATCCTCGAAAATTCACTGACTCCACCGATCAGCTCCCCATCCTCGACAGTTCAGTCACTCACTCCACTGATCGGCTTCCCATCCTCGACAGTTCACTCACTCCACCGATCAGCTCCCCATCCTCGACAGTACACTAACTAACTCCACCGATCAGCTCCCCATCCCCGACAGTTCACTCACTCACTCCACCGATCAGCTCCCCATCCTCGACAGTTCACTCACTCCACCGGTCATCTCCCCATCCTCGACAATTCACTCACTCCACCGATCAGTCCCGATCTTCGACAGTTCACTCACTCCACCACCGATCAGCTCCCCATCCTCGACAGTTCACTCACTCCACCACCGATCAGCTCCCATCCTCGACAGTTCACTCACTCCACCACCGATCAGCTCCCATCCTCGACAGTTCACTCACTCCACCGATCAGCTCCCCATCCTCGACAGTTCACTCCCTCCACCGATCGGTTCCCCATCCTCGACAGTTCACTCACTCCACCACCGGTCAGCTCCCCATCCTCGACAGTTCACTCACTCCACCACCGATCGGCTCCCCATCCTCGACAGTTCATTCACTCCACAACCGATCAGCTCCCCATCCTCGACAGTTCACTCACTCCACCACCGATCGGCTCCCCATCCTCGACAGTTCACTCACTCCACCGATCAGCTCCCCATCCTCGACAGTTCACTCACTCCATCACCGATCAGCTCCCCATCCTCGACCGTTAACTCACTCCACCACTGATCATCTCCCCATCCTCGACAGTTCACTCACTCCACCGATCAGCTCCCCATCCTCGACAGTTCACTCACTCCACCGATCGGTTCCCCATCCTCGACAGTTCACTCACTCCACCACCGATCGGCTCCCCATCCTCGACAGTTCATTCACTCCACAACCGATCAGCTCCCCATCCTCGACAGTTCACTCAATACACCGATCGGCTCCCCATCCTCGACAGTTCACTCACTGCACCACCAATCGGCTCCCCATCCTCGACAGTTCACTCACTCCATCACCGATCGGCTCCCCATCTTCGACAGTTCACTCACTCCACCGATCGGCTCCCCATCCTCGACAGTTCACTCACTGCACCACCAATCGGCTCCCCATCCTCGACAGTTCACTCACTCCACCACCGATCGGCTCCCCATCCTCGACAGTTCACTCACTGCACCACCAATCGGCTCCCCATCCTCGACAGTTCACTCACTCCATCACCGATCGGCTCCCCATCTTCGACAGTTCACTCACTCCACCGATCGGTCACCATCTTCGACAGTTCACTCACTCCACAACTGATCGGCACCCCATCCTCGACAGATCACTCACTCCACCGATCAGCTCCCCATCCTCGACAGTTCACTCACTCCAGCACCAATCAGCTCCCCATCCTCAACAGTTCACTCACTCCATCACTGATAAGCTCCCCATCCTCGACAGTTCACTCACTCCACCGGTCATCTCCCCATCCTCGACAGTTCACTCACTCCACCGGTCATCTCCCCATCCTCGACAGTTCACTCACTCCACCACCGATCAGCTCCCCATCCTCGTCAGTTCACTCGCTCCACAACAGATCAGCTCCCAATCCTCGACAGTTCACTCACTCCACCGATCTGCTCCCCATCCTCAACAGTTCACTCATGCCACCAATCGGCTCCCCATTCTCGACAGTTCATTCACTCCACAACCGATCAGCTCCCCATCCTCGACAGTTCATTCACTCCACAACCGATCGGCTCCCCATCCTCGACAGTTCACTCACTCCACCACCGATCGGCTACCCATCCTCAACCGTTCAGTCACTCCACCGATCGGCTCCCCATCTTCGACAGTTCACTCACTCCACCACCGATCGGCTCCCCATCCTCAACAGTTCACTCACACAACCAGTCAGCTCATCATCCTCGACATTTCACTCACTCCACAGATCGGCTCCCCATATTCGACAGTTCACTCGCTCCATCACCGATCAACTCCAAATCCTCGACAGTTCACTGACTACATCGATCAGCTCCCCATCCTCGACAGTTTGCTCACTCCACCGATCAGCTCCCCATCCTTGACAGTTCACTCACTCCACCGATCAGCTCCACATCCTCGACAGTTCACTCACTCCACCGATCAGTTCCCCATCCTTGACAGTTCACTCACTCCACCGATCGGCTCCCAATCCTCGACAGTTCACTGACTCCACCGATCAGCTCCCCATCCTCGACAGTTCACTCCCTCCACCACCGATCAGCTCCTTATACTCGACAGTTCACTGACTCCACCGATCAGCTCCCCATCTTCGACAGCTCACTCACTCAACCACCGATCAGCTCCCCATCCAGGACTGTTCACTCACTCCACTACCGATCGTCTCCCCATCCTCGAAAGTTCACTCACTCCACAACCGATCATCCCCCCATCCTCGACAATTCACTCACTCCATCACCGATCAGCTCCCCATCCTCGACAGTTCACTGACTCCACCGATCAGCTCCCCATCCTCGACAGTTCACTCACTCCACCGATCGGCTCCCCATCGACAGTTTACTCACTCCACCACCGATCAGCTCCCCATCCAGGACTGTTCACTCCCTACACCACCGATCGGCTCCACATCCTCGACAGTTCACTCGCTCCATCACCGATCAACTCCCCATCCTCGTCAGTTCACTCACTCCACCGATCAGCTCCCCATCCTCGACAGTTTGCTCACTCCACCAATCAGCACCCCATCCTCAACAGTTCACTCACTCCACCGATCGGCTCCCCATCGACAGTTCACTCACTCCACCACCAATCATTTCCCCATCTTCGACAGCTCACTCACTCAACCACCGATCAGCTCCCCATCTTCGACAGTTCACTCACTCCACCACCAATCATTTCCCCATCCTCGACAGTTGACTCACTCCACCGATCGGCCCCCCATCCTCGACAGTTCACTAACTCCACCGATCAACTCCCATTCCTCCACAGTTTACTCAATCCACCGAAAGGCTCCCCATCCTTGGCAGTTCAGTCAATCCAACGATCGGCTCCCCATCTTCGACAGTTCAGTCACTCCACCACCGATCGGCTCCCCATCCTCGACAGATCACTCACACCACCGAACAGCTCCCCATCCTCGACAGTTCACTCACTCCAGCGATAGGCTCCCCTTCCTCGACAGTTCTCTCACTCCACCGATCAGCTCCCCATCCTCGACAGTTCACTCACTCCATCACCGATCAACTCCCCATCCTCGACAGTTCACTCACTCCAGCGATAGGCTCCCCATCCTCGACAGTTCACTCACTCCACCGATCAACTCCCATTCCTCAACAGTTTACTCCCACCACCGATCAGCTCCCCATCCTCGACATTTCACTCACTCCACCGATCGGCTCCCCATCGACAGTTTACTCAATCCACCACCGATCAGCTCCCCATCCAGGACAGTTCACTCCCTCCACCACCGATCGGTTCCCCATCCTCGACAGTTCACTCACTCCACCACCGATCATCTCCCCATCCTCGACAGTTCACTCACTCCACCACCGATCGGCTCCCCATCCTCGACTGTTCACTCACTCCATCACCGATCAGCTCCCCATCCTCGTCAGTTCACTCAATCCATCACCGATCGGCTCCCAATCCTCGACAATTCACTCACTCTATCACCGATCAGCTCCCCATCCTCGACAGATCACTCACTCCACCGATCAGCTCCTTATCCGCGACAGTTCACTCACTCCACCGATCAGCTCCTTATCCTCGACAGTTCACTCACTCCATCGATCAGCTCCCCATCTTCGACAGTTCACTCACTCCATCACCGATCAGCTCCCCATCCTCGACAGTTCACTCACTCCATCACCGATCAGCTCCCCATCCTCGACAGTTCACTCACTCCATCACCGATCAACTCCCCATCCTCAACAGTTCACTAACTCCACCGATCAACTCCCATTCCTCGACACTTTACACCCTCCACCACCGATCAGCTCCCCATCCTCGACAGTTCACTCACTCCACCGATCAGCTCCCCATCCTCGACAGTTCGCTCACTCCTCCAATCAGCACCCCATCCTCGACAGTTCACTCACTCCACCGATCGGCTCCCCATCCTCGACAGTTCACTCACTCCACCACCAATCGGCTCCCCATCCTCGACAGTTCACTCACTCCATCACCGATCGGCTCCCCATCCTCGACAGTTCACTCACTGCACCGGTCGACTCCCCATTCTCGACAGTTCTGTCACTCCACCACCGATCGGCTCCCCATCCTCGTCAGTTCACTCACTCCACCGATCAGCTCCCCATCCTCGACAGTTCACTCACTCCAGCACCAATCAGCTCCCCATCCTCAACAGTTCACTCACTCCATCACTGATAAGCTCCCCATCCTCGACAGTTCACTCACACCACCGGTCAGCTCCCCATCCTCGACAGTTCACTCACTCCACCACCGATCGGCTCCCCATCCTCAACAGTTCACTCACTCCATCACCGATCAGCTCCCCATCCTCGACAGTTCACTCACTCCACCACCGATCGGCTCCCCATCTTCGACAGTTCACTCACTCCACCACCAATCGGCTCCCCATCCTCGACAGTTCACTCACTCCACCACCGATCGGCTCCCCATCTTCGACAGTTCACTCACACAACCAGTCAGCTCATCATCCTCGACAGTTCACTCACTCCACCACCAATCGGCTACCCATCCTCAACCGTTCAGTCACTCCACCGATCGGCTCCCCATCCTCAACAGTTCACTCACACAACCAGTCAGCTCATCATCCTCGACATTTCACTCACTCCACAGATCGGCTCCCCATATTCGACAGTTCACTCGCTCCATCACCGATCAACTCCAAATCCTCGACAGTTCACTGACTACATCGATCAGCTCCCCATCCTCGACAGATCACTCACTCCATCACCGATCAGCTTCCCATCCTTGACAGTTCACTCACTCCACCGATCAGCTCCACATCCTCGACAGTTCACTCACTCCACCGATCGGCTCCCAATCCTCGACAGTTCACTGACTCCACCGATCAACTCCCCATCCTCGAGAGTTCATGCACTCACTCCACCAATCAGCTCCCTATCCTCGACTGTTCACTCACACCACCATTGATCAGCTCCCCATCCTCGACAGTTCACGCACTCACCGATCGGCGCCCCATCTTCGACAGTTCACTCACTCCACAACTGATCGGCACCCCATCCCCGACAGATCACTCACTCCACCAAACAGCTCCCCATCCTCGACAGTTCACTCACTCCACCGAACAGCTCCCATTCCTCGACAGTTCATTCACTCCACCGATCAACTCCCCATCCTCGAGAGTTCACTCACTCCTCCGATCAGCTCCCCATTCTCGAGAGTTCACTCACTCCTCCGATCAGCTCCCCATTCTCGAGAGTTCACTCACTCCTCCGATCAGCTCCCTATCCTCGACAGTTCACTCACTCCAGCGCTAGGCTCCCCTTCCTCGACAGTTCACTCACTCCACCGATCAACTCCCATTCCTCGACAGTTTACTCCCTCCACCACCGATCAGCTCCCCATCCTCGACAGTTCACTCACTCCACAAACGATCAGCTCCCCATCCTCGACAGTTCACTCACTCCACCGATCAGCTCCCCATCCTCGACAGTTCACTCATGCCACCAATAAGCTCCCCATTCTCGACAGTTCACTAACTCCACAACCAATCGGCTCCCCATCCTCGACAGTTCACTCACTCCACCACCGATCAACTCCCCATCCTCGAGAGTTCATACACTCACTCCACCGATCTGCTCCCCATCCTCGACAGTTCACTCACTCCAACGCCGATCATCTCCCCATCCTCGACAGTTCACTCACTCCAGCGAAAGGCTCCCCTTCCTCGACAGTTCACTCACTCCACCGATCAACTCCCATTACTCGACAGTTTACTCCCTCCACCACCGATCAGCTCCCCATCCTCGACAGTTCACTCACTCCACCAATCGGCTCCCAATCCTCGACAGTTCATTCACTCCACCGATCGCTCACCATCTTCGACAGTTCACTCACTCCACAACTGATCGGCACCCCATCCTCGACAGATCACTCACTCCACCGAACAGCTCCCCATCCTCGACAGTTTACTCACTCCACAACCGATCAGCTCCCAATCCTCGACAGTTCACTCACTCCACCGATCAGCTCCCCATCCTCGACAGTTCACTCACTCCAGCGATAGGCTCCCCTTCCTCGACAGTTCACTCACTCCACCGATCAACTCCCATTCCTCGACAGTTTACTCCCTCCACCACCGATCAGCTCCCCATCCTCGACAGTTCACTCACTCCACAACCGATCAGCTCCCAATCCTCGACAGTTCACTCACTCTACCGATCAGCTCCCCATCCTCGACTGTTCACTCACTTACTCCACCGATCAGGTCCCAATCCTCGACAGTTCACTCACTCCACCGATCAGCTCCCCATCCTCGACAGTTCACTCACTCCACCACCGATCAGCACCCCATCCTCGACAGTTCACTCAATCCACCACAGTTCAGCTCCCCATCCTCGAAAATTCACTGACTCCACCGATCAGCTTCCCATCCTCGACAGAACACTAACCAACTCCACCGATCAGCTCCCCATCCTCGACAGTTCACTCACTCCACCAATCAGCTCCCCATCCTCGAAAGTTCACTAACTCACTCCACCGATCAGCTCCCCATCTTCGACAGTTCACTCACTCCACCGATCATCTCCCCGTCCTCGACAGTTCACTCACTCCACCGATCGGTCCCCATTTCGACAGTTCACTCACTCCACCACCGATCTGCTCCCCATCCTCGACAGTTCACTCACTCCAACGCCGATCATCTCCCCATCCTCGACAGTTCACTCACTCCAGCGATAGGCTCCCCTTCCTCGACAGTTCACTCACTCCACCGATCAACTCCCATTACTCGACAGTTTACTCCCTCCAACACCGATCAGCTCCCCATCCTCGACAGTTCACTCACTCCACCGATCGGTTCCCCATCCTCGACAGTTCACTCACTCCACCACCGGTCAGCTCCCCATCCTCGACAGTTCACTCATGCCACCAATCGGCTCCCCATCCTCGACAGTTCACTCACTCTACCGATCAGCTCCCCATCCTCGACAGTTCACTCACTGCACCACCAATCGGCTACCCATCCTCAACCGTTCAGTCACTCCACCGATCGGCTCCCCATCCTCGACAGTTCACTCACTCAACCACCGATCGGCTCCCCATCCTCGAGAGTTAATACACTCACTCCACCAATCAACTCCCTATCCTCGACTGTTCACTCACACCACCGGTCAGCTCCCCATCCTCGAAAATTCACTGACTCCACCGATCAGCTCCCCATCCTCGACAGTTCAGTCACTCACTCCACTGATCGGCTTCCCATCCTCGACAGTTCACTCACTCCACCGGTCATCTCCCCATCCTCGACAATTCACTCACTCCACCGATCAGTCCCGATCTTCGACAGTTCACTCACTCCACCACTGATCAGCTCCGCATCCTCGACAATTCACTCACTCCACTGATCGGCCCCCCCATCCTCGACAGTTCACTCACTCCACCGATCAGCATCCCATCCTCGACAGTTCACTCACTCCACTGATCAGCTCCCCATCTTCGACAGTTCACTCACACCACCACCGATCAGCTCCCCAACCTCGACAATTCACTCACTCCACCGATCAGCTCCCAATCCTCGACAGTTCACTCACTCCACCAATCAGCTCCCCATCCTCGACAGTTCACTCACTCCACCGATCAGCTCCCCAACCTCGACAATTCACTCACTCCACCGATCAACTCCCCATCCTCGACAGTTAACTCAGTCCACCACCGATCAGCTCCACATCCTCGACAGTTCACTCACTCCACCGATCAGCTCCCCATCCTCGACAGTTCACTCCCTCCACCGATCGGTTCCCCATCCTCGACAGTTCACTCACTCCACCACCGGTCAGCTCCCCATCCTCGACAGTTCACTCACTCCACCACCGATCGGCTCCCCATCCTCGACAGTTCATTCACTCCACAACCGATCAGCTCCCCATCCTCGACAGTTCACTCAATACACCGATCGGCTCCCCATCCTCGACAGTTCACTCACTCCACAACTGATCGACACCCCATCCTCGACAGATCACTCACTCCACCGATCAACTCCACATCCTCGACAGTTCACTCACTCCACCACCGATCAGCTCCCCATCCTCGACAGTTCACTCACTCCACCACCGATCAGCTCCCCATCCTCGACAGTTCACTCACTCCACCGATCAGCTCCCCATCCTCGACAGTTCACTCACTCCACCACCGATCAGCTCCCCATCCTCGACAGTTCACTCACTCCACCACCGATCGGCTCCCCATCCTCGACAGTTCACTCACTCCACCGATCAGCTCCCCATCCTCGACAGTTCACTCACTCCACCACCGATCAGCTCCCCATCCTCGACAGTTCACTCACTCCACCGATCAGCTCCCCATCCTCGACAGTTCACTCACTCCACCGATCAGCTCCCCATCCCCGACAGATCACTCACTCACTCCACTGATCGGCTCCCCATCCTCGACAGTTCACTCACTCCACCGATCAGCTCCCCATCCTCGACAGTTCACTCACTCCACCGATCAGCTCCCCATCCTCGACAGTTCACTCACTCCACCGATCAGCTCCCCATCCTCGACAGTTCACTCACTCCACCGATCAGCTCCCCATCCTCGACAGTTCACTCACTCCACCAATCGGCTACCCATCTTCGACAGTTCATTCACTCCACCGATCGGTTCCCCATCCTCGACAGTTCATTCACTCCACCGATCGGTCACCATCTTCGACAGTTCACTCACTCCACAACTGATCGGCACCCCATCCTCGACAGATCACTCACTCCACCGATCAGCTCCCCATCCTCGACAGTTCACTCACTCCACCGATCAGCTCCCCATCCTCGACAGGTCACTCACTCCACCGATCAGCTCCCCATCCTCGACAGTTCACTCACTCCACCGATCAGCATCCCATCCTCGACAGTTCACTCACTCCACTGATCAGCTCCCCATCTTCGACAGTTCACTCACACCACCACCGATCAGCTCCCCAACCTCGACAATTCACTCACTCCACCGATCAGCTCCCAATCCTCGACAGTTCACTCACTCCACCAATCAGCTCCCCATCCTCGACAGTTCACTCACTCCACCGATCAGCTCCCCAACCTCGACAATTCACTCACTCCACCGATCAACTCCCCATCCTCGACAGTTAACTCAGTCCACCACCGATCAGCTCCACATCCTCGACAGTTCACTCACTCCACCGATCAGCTCCCCATCCTCGACAGTTCACTCCCTCCACCGATCGGTTCCCCATCCTCGACAGTTCACTCACTCCACCACCGGTCAGCTCCCCATCCTCGACAGTTCACTCACTCCACCACCGATCGGCTCCCCATCCTCGACAGTTCATTCACTCCACAACCGATCAGCTCCCCATCCTCGACAGTTCACTCAATACACCGATCGGCTCCCCATCCTCGACAGTTCACTCACTCCACAACTGATCGACACCCCATCCTCGACAGATCACTCACTCCACCGATCAACTCCACATCCTCGACAGTTCACTCACTCCACCACCGATCAGCTCCCCATCCTCGACAGTTCACTCACTCCACCACCGATCAGCTCCCCATCCTCGACAGTTCACTCACTCCACCGATCAGCTCCCCATCCTCGACAGTTCACTCACTCCACCACCGATCAGCTCCCCATCCTCGACAGTTCACTCACTCCACCACCGATCGGCTCCCCATCCTCGACAGTTCACTCACTCCACCGATCAGCTCCCCATCCTCGACAGTTCACTCACTCCACCACCGATCAGCTCCCCATCCTCGACAGTTCACTCACTCCACCGATCAGCTCCCCATCCTCGACAGTTCACTCACTCCACCGATCAGCTCCCCATCCCCGACAGATCACTCACTCACTCCACTGATCGGCTCCCCATCCTCGACAGTTCACTCACTCCACCGATCAGCTCCCCATCCTCGACAGTTCACTCACTCCACCGATCAGCTCCCCATCCTCGACAGTTCACTCACTCCACCGATCAGCTCCCCATCCTCGACAGTTCACTCACTCCACCGATCAGCTCCCCATCCTCGACAGTTCACTCACTCCACCAATCGGCTACCCATCTTCGACAGTTCATTCACTCCACCGATCGGTTCCCCATCCTCGACAGTTCATTCACTCCACCGATCGGTCACCATCTTCGACAGTTCACTCACTCCACAACTGATCGGCACCCCATCCTCGACAGATCACTCACTCCACCGATCAGCTCCCCATCCTCGACAGTTCACTCACTCCACCGATCAGCTCCCCATCCTCGACAGAACACTAACTAACTCCACCGATCAGCTCCCCATCCTCGACAGTTCACTCACTCCAGCACCAATCAGCTCCCCATCCTCAACAGTTCACTCACTCCATCACTGATAAGCTCCCCATCCTCGACAGTTCACTCACACCACCGGTCAGCTCCCCATCCTCGAAAATTCACTGACTCCACCGATCAGCTCCCCATCCTCGACAGAACACTAACTAACTCCACCGATCAGCCCCCTATCCTCGACAGTTCACTCACTCCACCGGTCATCTCCCCATCCTCGACAGTTCACTCACTCCACCGGTCATCTCCCCATCCTCGACAGTTCACTCACTCCACCACCGATCAGCTCCCCATCCTCGTCAGTTCACTCGCTCCACAACAGATCAGCTCCCAATCCTCGACAGTTCACTCACTCCACCGATCTGCTCCCCATCCTCAACAGTTCACTCATGCCACCAATCGGCTCCCCATCCTCGACAGTTCACTCACTGCACCACCAATCGGCTACCCATCCTCAACCGTTCAGTCACTCCACCGATCGGCTCCCCATCTTCGACAGTTCACTCACTCCACCACCGATCGGCTCCCCATCCTCAACAGTTCACTCACACAACCAGTCAGCTCATCATCCTCGACATTTCACTCACTCCACAGATCGGCTCCCCATATTCGACAGTTCACTCGCTCCATCACCGATCAACTCCAAATCCTCGACAGTTCACTGACTACATCGATCAGCTCCCCATCCTCGACAGTTTGCTCACTCCACCGATCAGCTCCCCATCCTTGACAGTTCACTCACTCCACCACCGATCAGCTCCCCATCTTCGACAGCTCACTCACTCAACCACCGATCAGCTCCCCATCCAGGACTGTTCACTCACTCCACTACCGATCGTCTCCCCATCCTCGAAAGTTCACTCACTCCACAACCGATCATCCCCCCATCCTCGACAATTCACTCACTCCATCACCGATCAGCTCCCCATCCTCGACAGTTCACTGACTCCACCGATCAGCTCCCCATCCTCGACAGTTCACTCACTCCACCGATCGGCTCCCCATCGACAGTTTACTCACTCCACCACCGATCAGCTCCCCATCCAGGACTGTTCACTCCCTACACCACCGATCGGCTCCACATCCTCGACAGTTCACTCGCTCCATCACCGATCAACTCCCCATCCTCGTCAGTTCACTCACTCCACCGATCAGCTCCCCATCCTCGACAGTTTGCTCACTCCACCAATCAGCACCCCATCCTCAACAGTTCACTCACTCCACCGATCGGCTCCCCATCGACAGTTCACTCACTCCACCACCAATCATTTCCCCATCTTCGACAGCTCACTCACTCAACCACCGATCAGCTCCCCATCTTCGACAGTTCACTCACTCCACCACCAATCATTTCCCCATCCTCGACAGTTGACTCACTCCACCGATCGGCCCCCCATCCTCGACAGTTCACTAACTCCACCGATCAACTCCCATTCCTCCACAGTTTACTCAATCCACCGAAAGGCTCCCCATCCTTGGCAGTTCAGTCAATCCAACGATCGGCTCCCCATCTTCGACAGTTCAGTCACTCCACCACCGATCGGCTCCCCATCCTCGACAGATCACTCACACCACCGAACAGCTCCCCATCCTCGACAGTTCACTCACTCCAGCGATAGGCTCCCCTTCCTCGACAGTTCTCTCACTCCACCGATCAGCTCCCCATCCTCGACAGTTCACTCACTCCATCACCGATCAACTCCCCATCCTCGACAGTTCACTCACTCCAGCGATAGGCTCCCCATCCTCGACAGTTCACTCACTCCACCGATCAACTCCCATTCCTCAACAGTTTACTCCCACCACCGATCAGCTCCCCATCCTCGACATTTCACTCACTCCACCGATCGGCTCCCCATCGACAGTTTACTCAATCCACCACCGATCAGCTCCCCATCCAGGACAGTTCACTCCCTCCACCACCGATCGGTTCCCCATCCTCGACAGTTCACTCACTCCACCACCGATCATCTCCCCATCCTCGACAGTTCACTCACTCCACCACCGATCGGCTCCCCATCCTCGACAGTTCGCTCACTCCATCGATCAGCTCCCCATCCTCGACAGTTCGGTCACTCCACCGATCGGCTCCCCATCCTCGACTGTTCACTCACTCCATCACCGATCAGCTCCCCATCCTCGTCAGTTCACTCAATCCATCACCGATCGGCTCCCAATCCTCGACAATTCACTCACTCTATCACCGATCAGCTCCCCATCCTCGACAGATCACTCACTCCACCGATCAGCTCCTTATCCGCGACAGTTCACTCACTCCACCGATCAGCTCCTTATCCTCGACAGTTCACTCACTCCATCGATCAGCTCCCCATCTTCGACAGTTCATTCACTCCATCACCGATCAGCTCCCCATCCTCGACAGTTCACTCACTCCATCACCGATCAGCTCCCCATCCTCGACAGTTCACTCACTCCATCACCGATCAACTCCCCATCCTCAACAGTTCACTAACTCCACCGATCAACTCCCATTCCTCGACACTTTACACCCTCCACCACCGATCAGCTCCCCATCCTCGACAGTTCACTCACTCCACCGATCAGCTCCCCATCCTCGACAGTTCGCTCACTCCTCCAATCAGCACCCCATCCTCGACAGTTCACTCACTCCACCGATCGGCTCCCCATCGACAGTTCACTCACTCCACCACCAATCGGCTCCCCATCCTCGACAGTTCACTCACTCCATCACCGATCGGCTCCCCATCCTCGACAGTTCACTCACTGCACCGGTCGACTCCCCATTCTCGACAGTTCTGTCACTCCACCACCGATCGGCTCCCCATCCTCGTCAGTTCACTCACTCCACCGATCAGCTCCCCATCCTCGACAGTTCACTCACTCCAGCACCAATCAGCTCCCCATCCTCAACAGTTCACTCACTCCATCACTGATAAGCTCCCCATCCTCGACAGTTCACTCACACCACCGGTCAGCTCCCCATCCTCGAAAATTCACTGACTCCACCGATCAGCTCCCCATCCTCGACAGAACACTAACTAACTCCACCGATCAGCCCCCTATCCTCGACAGTTCACTCACTCCACCGGTCATCTCCCCATCCTCGACAGTTCACTCACTCCACCGGTCATCTCCCCATCCTCGACAGTTCACTCACTCCACCACCGATCAGCTCCCCATCCTCGTCAGTTCACTCGCTCCACAACAGATCAGCTCCCAATCCTCGACAGTTCACTCACTCCACCGATCTGCTCCCCATCCTCAACAGTTCACTCATGCCACCAATCGGCTCCCCATTCTCGACAGTTCATTCACTCCACAACCGATCAGCTCCCCATCCTCGACAGTTCACTCACTGCACCACCAATCGGCTACCCATCCTCAACCGTTCAGTCACTCCACCGATCGGCTCCCCATCCTCAACAGTTCACTCACACAACCAGTCAGCTCATCATCCTCGACATTTCACTCACTCCACAGATCGGCTCCCCATATTCGACAGTTCACTCGCTCCATCACCGATCAACTCCAAATCCTCGACAGTTCACTGACTACATCGATCAGCTCCCCATCCTCGACAGTTTGCTCACTCCACCGATCAGCTCCCCATCCTTGACAGTTCACTCACTCCACCGATCAGCTCCACATCCTCGACAGTTCACTCACTCCACCGATCAGCTCCCCATCCTTGACAGTTCACTCACTCCACCGATCGGCTCCCAATCCTCGACAGTTCACTGACTCCACCGATCAGCTCCCCATCCTCGACAGTTCACTCACTCCACCACCGATCAGCTCCCCATCCTCGACAGTTCACTCACTCAACCACCGATCAGCTCCCCATCCAGGACTGTTCACTCACTCCACTACCGATCGTCTCCCCATCCTCGAAAGTTCACTCACTCCACAACCGATCATCCCCCCATCCTCGACAATTCACTCACTCCATCACCGATCAGCTCCCCATCCTCGACAGTTCACTGACTCCACCGATCAGCTCCCCATCCTCGACAGTTCACTCACTGCACCGGTCGACTCCCGATTCTCGACAGTTCGGTCACTCCACCGATCGGCTCCCCATCCTCGACAGTTCACTCACTCCACCGATCGGCTCCCCATCGACAGTTTACTCACTCCACCACCGATCAGCTCCCCATCCAGGACTGTTCACTCCCTACACCACCGATCGGCACCACATCCTCGACAGTTCACTCGCTCCATCACCGATCAACTCCCCATCCTCGTCAGTTCACTCACTCCACCGATCAGCTCCCCATCCTCGACAGTTTGCTCACTCCACCAATCAGCACCCCATCCTCAACAGTTCACTCACTCCACCGATCGGCTCCCCATCGACAGTTCACTCACTCCACCACCAATCATTTCCCCATCTTCGACAGCTCACTCACTCAACCACCGATCAGCTCCCCATCTTCGACAGTTCACTCACTCCACCACCAATCATTTCCCCATCCTCGACAGTTGACTCACTCCACCGATCGGCCCCCCATCCTCGACAGTTCACTAACTCCACCGATCAACTCCCATTCCTCCACAGTTTACTCAATCCACCGAAAGGCTCCCCATCCTTGGCAGTTCAGTCAATCCAACGATCGGCTCCCCATCTTCGACAGTTCAGTCACTCCACCACCGATCGGCTCCCCATCCTCGACAGATCACTCACACCACCGAACAGCTCCCCATCCTCGACAGTTCACTCACTCCAGCGATAGGCTCCCCTTCCTCGACAGTTCTCTCACTCCACCGATCAGCTCCCCATCCTCGACAGTTCACTCACTCCATCACCGATCAACTCCCCATCCTCGACAGTTCACTCACACCAGCGATAGGCTCCCCATCCTCGACAGTTCACTCACTCCACCGATCAACTCCCATTCCTCAACAGTTTACTCCCACCACCGATCAGCTCCCCATCCTCGACATTTCACTCACTCCACCGATCGGCTCCCCATCGACAGTTTACTCAATCCACCACCGATCAGCTCCCCATCCAGGACAGTTCACTCCCTCCACCACCGTTCGGTTCCCCATCCTCGACAGTTCACTCACTCCACCACCGATCAGCTCCCCATCCTCGACAGTTCACTCACTCCACCACCGATCGGCTCCCCATCCTCGACAGTTCATTCACTCCACAACCGATCAGCTCCCCATCCTCGACAGTTCACTCAATACACCGATCGGCTCCCCATCCTCGACAGTTCACTCACTCCACCACCGATCGGCTCCCCATCCTCGACAGTTCACTCACTCCACCGATCAGCTCCCCATCCTCGACAGTTCACTCACTCCACCGATCAGCTCCCCATCCTCGACAGTTCACTCACTCCATCACCGATCGGCTCCCATCCTCGACAGTTCATTCACTCCACCGATCGGTTCCCCATCCTCGACAGTTCATTCACTCCACCGATCGGTCACCATCTTCGACAGTTCACTCACTCCACAACTGATCGGCACCCCATCCTCGACAGATCACTCACTCCACCGATCAGCTCCCCATCCTCGACAGTTCACTCACTCCAGCACCAATCAGCTCCCCATCCTCAACAGTTCACTCACTCCATCACTGATAAGCTCCCCATCCTCGACAGTTCACTCACACCACCGGTCAGCTCCCCATCCTCGAAAATTCACTGACTCCACCGATCAGCTCCCCATCCTCGACAGAACACTAACTAACTCCACCGATCAGCCCCCTATCCTCGACAGTTCACTCACTCCACCGGTCATCTCCCCATCCTCGACAGTTCACTCACTCCACCGGTCATCTCCCCATCCTCGACAGTTCACTCACTCCACCACCGATCAGCTCCCCATCCTCGTCAGTTCACTCGCTCCACAACAGATCAGCTCCCAATCCTCGACAGTTCACTCATGCCACCAATCGGCTCCCCATTCTCGACAGTTCATTCACTGCACCACCAATCGGCTACCCATCCTCAACCGTTCACTCACTCCACCGGTCATCTCCCCATCTTCGACAGTTCACTCACTCCACCACCGATCGGCTCCCCATCCTCAACAGTTCACTCACACAACCAGTCAGCTCATCATCCTCGACATTTCACTCACTCCACAGATCGGCTCCCCATATTCGACAGTTCACTCGCTCCATCACCGATCAACTCCAAATCCTCGACAGTTCACTGACTACATCGATCAGCTCCCCATCCTCGACAGTTCACTCACTCCACCGATCAGCTCCACATCCTCGACAGTTCACTCACTCCACCGATCAGCTCCCCATCCTCGACAGTTTGCTCACTCCACCAATCAGCACCCCATCCTCAACAGTTCACTCACTCCACCGATCAGCTCCCCATCCTTGACAGTTCACTCACTCCACCGATCAGCTCCACATCCTCGACAGTTCACTCACTCCACCGATCAGTTCCCCATCCTTGACAGTTCACTCACTCCACCGATCGGCTCCCAATCCTCGACAGTTCACTGACTCCACCGATCAGCTCCCCATCCTCGACAGTTCACTCCCTCCACCGATCAGCTCCCCATCTTCGACAGCTCACTCACTCAACCACCGATCAGCTCCCCATCCAGGACTGTTCACTCACTCCACTACCGATCGTCTCCCCATCCTCGAAAGTTCACTCACTCCACAACCGATCATCCCCCCATCCTCGACAATTCACTCACTCCATCACCGATCAGCTCCCCATCCTCGACAGTTCACTGACTCCACCGATCAGCTCCCCATCCTCGACAGTTCACTCACTCCACCGATCGGCTCCCCATCGACAGTTTACTCACTCCACCACCGATCAGCTCCCCATCCAGGACTGTTCACTCCCTACACCACCGATCGGCTCCACATCCTCGACAGTTCACTCGCTCCATCACCGATCAACTCCCCATCCTCGTCAGTTCACTCACTCCACCGATCAGCTCCCCATCCTCGACAGTTTGCTCACTCCACCAATCAGCACCCCATCCTCAACAGTTCACTCACTCCACCGATCGGCTCCCCATCGACAGTTCACTCACTCCACCACCAATCATTTCCCCATCTTCGACAGCTCACTCACTCAACCACCGATCAGCTCCCCATCTTCGACAGTTCACTCACTCCACCACCAATCATTTCCCCATCCTCGACAGTTGACTCACTCCACCGATCGGCCCCCCATCCTCGACAGTTCACTAACTCCACCGATCAACTCCCATTCCTCCACAGTTTACTCAATCCACCGAAAGGCTCCCCATCCTTGGCAGTTCAGTCAATCCAACGATCGGCTCCCCATCTTCGACAGTTCAGTCACTCCACCACCGATCGGCTCCCCATCCTCGACAGATCACTCACACCACCGAACAGCTCCCCATCCTCGACAGTTCACTCACTCCAGCGATAGGCTCCCCATCCTCGACAGTTCACTCACTCCACCGATCAACTCCCATTCCTCAACAGTTTACTCCCACCACCGATCAGCTCCCCATCCTCGACATTTCACTCACTCCACCGATCGGCTCCCCATCGACAGTTTACTCAATCCACCACCGATCAGCTCCCCATCCAGGACAGTTCACTCCCTCCACCACCGATCGGTTCCCCATCCTCGACAGTTCACTCACTCCACCACCGATCATCTCCCCATCCTCGACAGTTCACTCACTCCACCACCGATCGGCTCCCCATCCTCGACAGTTCGCTCACTCCATCGATCAGCTCCCCATCCTCGACAGTTCGGTCACTCCACCGATCGGCTCCCCATCCTCGACTGTTCACTCACTCCATCACCGATCAGCTCCCCATCCTCGTCAGTTCACTCAATCCATCACCGATCGGCTCCCAATCCTCGACAATTCACTCACTCTATCACCGATCAGCTCCCCATCCTCGACAGATCACTCACTCCACCGATCAGCTCCTTATCCGCGACAGTTCACTCACTCCACCGATCAGCTCCTTATCCTCGACAGTTCACTCACTCCATCGATCAGCTCCCCATCTTCGACAGTTCACTCACTCCATCACCGATCAGCTCCCCATCCTCGACAGTTCACTCACTCCATCACCGATCAGCTCCCCATCCTCGACAGTTCACTCACTCCATCACCGATCAACTCCCCATCCTCAACAGTTCACTAACTCCACCGATCAACTCCCATTCCTCGACACTTTACACCCTCCACCACCGATCAGCTCCCCATCCTCGACAGTTCACTCACTCCACCGATCAGCTCCCCATCCTCGACAGTTCGCTCACTCCTCCAATCAGCACCCCATCCTCGACAGTTCACTCACTCCACCGATCGGCTCCCCATCGACAGTTCACTCACTCCACCACCAATCGGCTCCCCATCCTCGACAGTTCACTCACTCCATCACCGATCGGCTCCCCATCCTCGACAGTTCACTCACTGCACCGGTCGACTCCCCATTCTCGACAGTTCTGTCACTCCACCACCGATCGGCTCCCCATCCTCGTCAGTTCACTCACTCCACCGATCAGCTCCCCATCCTCGACAGTTCACTCACTCCAGCACCAATCAGCTCCCCATCCTCAACAGTTCACTCACTCCATCACTGATAAGCTCCCCATCCTCGACAGTTCACTCACACCACCGGTCAGCTCCCCATCCTCGAAAATTCACTGACTCCACCGATCAGCTCCCCATCCTCGACAGAACACTAACTAACTCCACCGATCAGCCCCCTATCCTCGACAGTTCACTCACTCCACCGGTCATCTCCCCATCCTCGACAGTTCACTCACTCCACCGGTCATCTCCCCATCCTCGACAGTTCACTCACTCCACCACCGATCAGCTCCCCATCCTCGTCAGTTCACTCGCTCCACAACAGATCAGCTCCCAATCCTCGACAGTTCACTCACTCCACCGATCTGCTCCCCATCCTCAACAGTTCACTCATGCCACCAATCGGCTCCCCATTCTCGACAGTTCATTCACTCCACAACCGATCAGCTCCCCATCCTCGACAGTTCACTCACTGCACCACCAATCGGCTACCCATCCTCAACAGTTCAGTCACTCCACCGATCGGCTCCCCATCCTCAACAGTTCACTCACTCCACCGATCGGCTCCCCATCCTCAACAGTTCACTCACACAACCAGTCAGCTCATCATCCTCGACATTTCACTCACTCCACAGATCGGCTCCCCATATTCGACAGTTCACTCGCTCCATCACCGATCAACTCCAAATCCTCGACAGTTCACTGACTACATCGATCAGCTCCCCATCCTCGACAGTTTGCTCACTCCACCGATCAGCTCCCCATCCTTGACAGTTCACTCACTCCACCGATCAGCTCCACATCCTCGACAGTTCACTCACTCCACCGATCAGTTCCCCATCCTTGACAGTTCACTCACTCCACCGATCGGCTCCCAATCCTCGACAGTTCACTGACTCCACCGATCAGCTCCCCATCCTCGACAGTTCACTCCCTCCACCACCGATCAGCTCCCCATCTTCGACAGCTCACTCACTCAACCACCGATCAGCTCCCCATCCAGGACTGTTCACTCACTCCACTACCGATCGTCTCCCCATCCTCGAAAGTTCACTCACTCCACAACCGATCATCCCCCCATCCTCGACAATTCACTCACTCCATCACCGATCAGCTCCCCATCCTCGACAGTTCACTGACTCCACCGATCGGCTCCCCATCCTCGACAGTTCACTCACTGCACCGGTCGACTCCCGATTCTCGACAGTTCGGTCACTCCACCGATCGGCTCCCCATCCTCGACAGTTCACTCACTCCACCGATCGGCTCCCCATCGACAGTTTACTCACTCCACCACCGATCAGCTCCCCATCCAGGACTGTTCACTCCCTACACCACCGATCGGCACCACATCCTCGACAGTTCACTCGCTCCATCACCGATCAACTCCCCATCCTCGTCAGTTCACTCACTCCACCGATCAGCTCCCCATCCTCGACAGTTTGCTCACTCCACCAATCAGCACCCCATCCTCAACAGTTCACTCACTCCACCGATCGGCTCCCCATCGACAGTTCACTCACTCCACCACCGATCATTTCCCCATCCTCGACAGTTGACTCACTCCACCGATCGGCCCCCCATCCTCGACAGTTCACTAACTCCACCGATCAACTCCCATTCCTCCACAGTTTACTCAATCCACCGAAAGGCTCCCCATCCTTGGCAGTTCAGTCAATCCAACGATCGGCTCCCCATCTTCGACAGTTCAGTCACTCCACCACCGATCGGCTCCCCATCCTCGACAGATCACTCACACCACCGAACAGCTCCCCATCCTCGACAGTTCACTCACTCCAGCGATAGGCTCCCCTTCCTCGACAGTTCTCTCACTCCACCGATCAGCTCCCCATCCTCGACAGTTCACTCACTCCATCACCGATCAACTCCCCATCCTCGACAGTTCACTCACACCAGCGATAGGCTCCCCATCCTCGACAGTTCACTCACTCCACCGATCAACTCCCATTCCTCAACAGTTTACTCCCACCACCGATCAGCTCCCCATCCTCGACATTTCACTCACTCCACCGATCGGCTCCCCATCGACAGTTTACTCAATCCACCACCGATCAGCTCCCCATCCAGGACAGTTCACTCCCTCCACCACCGATCGGTTCCCCATCCTCGACAGTTCACTCACTCCACCACCGATCATCTCCCCATCCTCGACAGTTCACTCACTCCACCACCGATCGGCTCCCCATCATCGACAGTTCACTCACTCCATCGATCAGCTCCCCATCCTCGACAGTGCACTGACTCCACTGATCAGCTCCCCATTCTCGACAGTTCGGTCACTCCACCGATCGGCTCCCCATCCTCGACTGTTCACTCACTCCATCACCGATCAGCTCCCCATCCTCGTCAGTTCACTCAATCCATCACCGATCGGCTCCCAATCCTCGACAATTCACTCACTCCATCACCGATCAGCTCCCCATCCTCGACAGATCACTCACTCCACCGATCAGCTCCTTATCCGCGACAGTTCACTCACTCCACCGATCAGCTCCTTATCGACAGTTCACTCACTCCACCGATCAGCTCCCCATCTTCGACAGTTCACTCACTCCATCACCGATCAGCTCCCCATCCTCGACAGTTCACTCACTCCATCACCGATCAGCTCCCCATCCTCGACAGTTCACTCACTCCATCACCGATCAACTCCCCATCCTCAACAGTTCACTAACTCCACCGATCAACTCCCATTCCTCGACACTTAACACCCTCAACCACCGAACAGCTCCCCATCCTCGACAGTTCACTCACTCCACCGATCAGCTCCCCATCCTCGACAGTTCGCTCACTCCTCCAATCAGCACCCCATCCTCGACAGTTCACTCACTCCACCGATCGGCTCCCCATCGACAGTTCACTCACTCCACCACCAATCGGCTCCCCATCCTCGACAGTTCACTCACTCCATCACCGATCGGCTCCCCATCCTCGACAGTTCACTCACTGCACCGGTCGACTCCCCATTCTCGACAGTTCTGTCACTCCACCACCGATCGGCTCCCCATCCTCGTCAGTTCACTCACTCTACCACCGATCAGCTCCCCATCCTGGACAGTTCACTCACTCCATCACCAATCGGCTCCCCATCCTCGACACTGCACTCACTCCATCACCAATCAGCTCCCCATCCTCGACAGATCACTCACTGTACCGATCAGCTCCCAATCCTCGACAGTTCACTCACTCCACTGATCAGCTCATATCCGCGACAGTTCACTCACTCCACCGATCAGCTCCCCATCCTCGACAGTTCACTCACTCCACCACCGATCAGCTCCCCATCCTCGACAGTTCACTCACTCCACCACCGATCAGCTCCCCATCCTCGACAGCACACTCACTCCATCACCGATCAGCTCCCCATCCTCGACAGCTCACTCACTCCACCACAAATCGGCTCCCCATCCTCGACAGTTCACTCACTCCACAACCGATTAGCTCCCCATCCTCGACAGTTCACTCACTCCACCGATCGGCTCCCCATCGACAGTTTACTCAATCCACCACCGATCAGCTCCCCATCCTCGACAGTGCACTGACTCCACCGATCAGCTCCTTATCCGCGACAGTTCACTCACTCCACCGATCAGCTCCTTATCCTCGACAGTTCACTCACTCCACCGATCAGCTCCCCATCTTCGACAGTTCACTCGCTCCACCACCGATCAGCTCCCCATCCTCGACACTTCACTCACTCCATCACCGATCAGCTCCCCATTCTTGACGGTTCACTCACTCCACCGATCAGCTCCCATCCTCGACAGTTCATTCACTCCACCACCGATCGGCTCCCCATCCTCGACAGTTCACTCCCTCCACCACCGATCGGTTCCCCATTCTCGACAGTTCAGTCCCTCCACCACCGATCGGTTCCCCATCCTCGACAGTTCACTCCCTCCACCTATAGGCTCCCCACCCTCGACAGTTCACTCAATAAATCGATCGGCTCCCCATCCTCGACAGTTCACTCAATAAATCGATCGGCTCCCCATCCTCGACAGTTCACTCACTCCACCGATCGGACCCCATTTCGACAGTTCACTCACTCCACCACCGATCTGCTCCCCATCCTCGACAGTTCACTCACTCCAACGCCGATCATCTCCCCATCCTCGACAGTTCACTCACTCCAGCGATAGGCTCCCCTTCCTCGACAGTTCACTCACTCCACCGATCAACTCCCATTACTCGACAGTTTACTCCCTCCACCACCGATCAGCTCCCCATCCTCGACAGTTCACTCACTCCACCGATCGGTCACCATCTTCGACAGTTCACTCACTCCACAACTGATCGGCACCCCTTCCTCGACAGTTCTCTCACTCCACTGAACAGCTCCCCATCCTCGACAATTCACTCACTCTACCGATCAGCTTCCCATCATCGACAGTTCACTCACTCCATCACAGATCAGCTCCCCATCCTCGACAGTTCACTCACTCCACCACCGATCAGCTCCCCTTCCTCGACAATTCACTCACTCCACCACCGATCAGCTCCCCATCCTTGACAATTCACTCACTCCACCGATCAGCTCCCAATCCTCGACAGTTCACTCACTCCACCAATCAGCTCCCCATCCTCGACAGTTCACTCACTCCACCGATCAGCTCCCAATTCTCGACAGTTCACTCACTCCACATCCGATCAGCTCGCAATCCTCGACAGTTCACTCACTCCACCGATCAGCTCCCCATCCTCGACAGTTCACTCATGCCACCGATCAGCTCCCCATCCTCGACAGTTCACTCACTGCACCAATCGGCTCCCCATTCTCGACAGTTCATTCACTCCACAACCGATCAGCTCCCCATCCTCGACAGTTCATTCACTCCACCAATCGGTCCCCATCTTCGACAGTTCACTCACTCCACAACTGATCGGCACCCCATCCCCGACAGATCACTCACTCCACCGAACAGCTCCCCATCCTCGACAGTTCACTCACTGCAGCGATAGGCTCCCCTTCCTCGACAGTTCACTCACTCCACCGATCAACTCCCATTACTCGACAGTTTACTCCCTCCACCACCGATCAGCTCCCCATCCTCGACAGTTCACTCACTCCACAACCGATCAGCTCCCAATCCTCGACAGTTCACTCACTCCACCGATCAACTCCCCATCCTCGAGAGTTAATACACTCACTCCACCAATCAACTCCCTATCCTCGACTGGTAACTCACACCACCGGTCAGCTCCCCATCCTCGACAGTTCACTCACACCACCGGTCAGCTCCACATCCTCGAAAATTCACTGACTCCACCGATCAGCTCCCCATCCTCGACAGTTCAGTCACTCCACCGATCAGCTCCCCATCCCCGACAGATCACTCACTCACTCCACTGATCGGCTCCCCATCCTCGACAGTTCACTCACTCCACCGGTCATCTCCCCATCCTCGACAGTTCACTCACTCCACCGATCAGTCCCGATCTTCGACAGTTCACTCACTCCACCACTGATCAGCTCCGCATCCTCGACAATTCACTCACTCCACCGATCGGCCCCCCCAACCTCGACAGTTCACTCACTCCATTGATCGGCTCCCCATCCTCGACAGTTCACTCACTCCACCGATCGGCGCCCCATCTTGGACAGTTCACTCCCTCCATTGATCGGCTCCCCATCCTCGACAGTTCACTCACTCCACCGATCGGTCCCCATCTTCGACAGTTCACTCACTCCACAACTGATCGGCACCCCATCCCTGATAGATCACTCACTCCACCGATCAACTCCCCATCCTCGACATTTAACTCAGTCCACCACCGATCAGCTCCCCATCCTCGACAGTTCACTCACTCCACCGCCAATCGGCTCCCCATCCTCGACAGTTCACTCACTCCACCGCCAATCGGCTCCCCATCCTCGACAGTTCACTCACTCCATCACCGATCAGCTCCCCATCCTCGACAGTTCACTCGCTCCACAACAGATCAGCTCCCAATCCTCGACAGTTCACTCATGCCACCGATCAGCTCCCCATCCTCGACAGTTCATTCACTCCACAACCGATCAGCTCCCCATCCTCGACAGTTCACTCACTCCACCACCGATCAGCTCCCCATCCTCGACAGTTCACTCACTGCACCACCAATCGGCTACCCATCCTCAACCGTTCAGTCACTCCACCGAACAGCTCCCCATCCTCGACAGTTCACTCACTCCAGCGATAGGCTCCCCTTCCTCGACAGTTCACTCACTCCACCGATCAACTCCCATTCCTCGACAGTTTACTCCCTCCACCACCGATCAGCTCCCCATCCTCGACAGTTCACTCGCTCCACAACAGATCAGCTCCCAATCCTCGACAGTTCACTCACTCCACCGGTCAGCTCCCCATCCTCGACAGTTCACTCACTCCACCACCGATCGGTTCCCCATCCTCGACAGTTCACTCCCTCCACCTACAGGCTCCCGATCCTCGACAGTTCACTCAATACACCGATCGGCTCCCCATCCTCGACAGTTCACTCCCTCCACCACCGATCGGTTCCCCATTCTCGACAGTTCAGTCCCTCCACCACCGATCGGTTCCCCATCCTCGACAGTTCACTCCCTCCACCTATAGGCACCCCACCCTCGACAGTTCACTCACTCCACCGATCGGTCCCCATTTCGACAGTTCACTCACTCCACCACCGATCTGCTCCCCATCCTCGACAGTTCACTCACTCCAACGCCGATCATCTCCCCATCCTCGACAGTTCACTCACTCCAGCGATAGGCTCCCCTTCCTCGACAGTTCACTCACTCCACCGATCAACTCCCATTACTCGACAGTTTACTCCCTCCACCACCGATCAGCTCCCCATCCTCGACAGTTCACTCACTCCACCAATCGGTCACCATCTTCGACAGTTCACTCACTCCACAACTGATCGGCACCCCATCCTCGACAGATCACTCACTCCACCGAACAGCTCCCCATCCTCGACAGTTCTCTCACTCCACCGATCAGCTCCCCATCCTCGACAGTTCTCTCACTCCACCGATCAGCTCCCCATCCTCGACAGTTCACTCACTCCTCCGATCAGCTCCCTATCCTCGACAGTTCACTCACACCACCGGTCAGCTCCCCATCCTCGAAAATTCACTGACTCCACCGATCAGCTCCCCATCCTCGACAGAACACTAACTAACTCCACCGATCAGCCCCCTATCCTCGACAGTTCACTCACTCCACCGGTCATCTCCCCATCCTCGACAGTTCACTCACTCCACCGATCGGTCCCGATCTTCGACAGTTCACTCACTCCACCACTGATCAGTTCTGGATCCTCGACAATTCACTCACTCCACCGATCGGCCCCCCATCCTCGACAGTTCACTCACTCCACCGAACAGCATCCCATCCTCGACAGTTCATTCACTCCACCACCGATCAGCTCCCCATCCTCGACAGTTCACTAACTCCACCGATCAACTCCCATTCCTCGACAGTTTACTCCCTCGACCAGCAATCAGCTCCCCATTCTCGACAGATCACTCACTCCACCGATCAACTCCACATCCTCGACAGTTCATTCACTCCACAACCGATCAGCTCCCCATCCTCGACAGTTCACTCATTCCACCGATCAGCTCCCCATCTTCGACAGTTCACTCACTCCACCACCGATCAGCTCCCCATCCTCGACAGTTCACTAACTCCACCGATCAACTCCCATTCCTCGACAGTTTACTCCCTCGACCAGCAATCAGCTCCCCATTCTCGACAGATCACTCACTCCACCGATCAACTCCACATCCTCGACAGTTCATTCACTCCACAACCGATCAGCTCCCCATCCTCGACAGTTCACTCATTCCACCGATCAGCTCCCCATCATCGACAGTTCATTCACTCCACCGGCGATCAGCTCCCCATCCTCGACAGTTCACTCCCTGCACCTACAGGCTCCCCATCCTCGACAGTTCACTCACTCCACCGATCAGTTCCCCATCCTCGACAGTTCACTCACTCCTCCGATCAGCTCCCCATTCTCGACAGTTCCCGCACTCCACCACCAATCAGCTCCCCATCCTCGGCAGTTCACTCAATCCACCGATCGGCTCCCCATCTTCGACAGTTCATTCACTCCACCACCGATCGGCTCCCCATCCTCGACAGATCACTCACTCCACCATTGATCGGCACCCCATCCTCGACAGTTCACTCACTCCACCACCGATCAACTCCCCATCCTCAACAGCTCATACACTCACACCACCACCGATCAGCTCCCCATACTCGACAATTCACGCACTCACTCCATCACCGATCAGCTCCCCATCCTCGACAGTTCACTCACTCCACCACCTATCATCTCCCCATCCTCGACAGTTCAGTCATTCCATCACTGATCAACTCCCCATCCTCGACAGATCACTCACTCACTCCACCGATCGGCTCCCATCTCCCATCATTCCACCACGGATCAGCGCTCCATCCTCGACAGTTCACTCACTCCACCGATCGGCTCCCCATCCTCGACACTTCACTCACTCCAGCACCGATCAGCTCCCCATACTCGACAGTTCACTCACTCCATCACCGATCAGCTCCCAATCCTCGACATTTCACTCACTCCACCAATCAGCTCCCCATCCTCGACAGTTCACTCACTCCACAACCGATCAGCTCCCCATAAATGGCTAATCACTCCACCACCGACCATGATCGTTCACTCACTCCACCACCGATCACCCACCCATCCTCGACAGTTCACTCACTCCACCGATCAGCTCCCCATCCTCGACTGTTCACTCACTTACTCCACCGATCAGGTCCCAATCCTCGACAGTTCACTCACTCCACCACCGATCAGCACCCCATCCTCGACAGATCACTCACTCCATCACCGCTCAGCTCCCTATCCTCAACAGTTCACTCAATCCACCACAGTTCAGCTCCCCATCCTCGAAAATTCACTGACTCCACCGATCAGCTTCCCATCCTCGACAGAACACTAACTAACTCCACCGATCAGCACCCCATCCTCGACAGTTCACTCACTCCACCAATCAGCTCCCCATCCTCGAAAGTTCACTAACTCACTCCACCGATCAGCTCCCCATCTTCGACAGTTCACTCACTCCACCGATCATCTCCCCGTCCTCGACAGTTCACTCACTCCACCGATCGGTCCCCATTTCGACAGTTCACTCACTCCACCACCGATCTGCTCCCCATCCTCGACAGTTCACTCACTCCAACGCCGATCATCTCCCCATCCTCGACAGTTCACTCACTCCAGCGATAGGCTCCCCTTCCTCGACAGTTCACTCACTCCACCGATCAACTCCCATTACTCGACAGTTTACTCCCTCCACCACCGATCAGCTCCCCATCCTCGACAGTTCACTCACTCCACTGATCGGTTCCCCATCCTCGACAGTTCACTCACTCCACCGATCAGCTCACCATCCTCGACAGTTCACTCACTCCATCACTGATAAGCTCCCCATCCTCGACAGTTGACTCACTCCACCGATCAGCTCCCCATCCTCGACAGTTCACTCACTCTACCGATCAGCTCCCCATCCTCGACAGTTCATTCACTCCACAACCGATCAGCTCCCCATCCGCGACAGTTCACTCACTCCACCGATCGGCTCCCCATCCTCGACAGTTCACTCACTCCACCACCGATCGGCTCCCCATCCTCGAGAGTTAATACACTCACTCCACCAATCAACTCCCTATCCTCGACTGTTCACTCACACCACCGGTCAGCTCCCCATCCTCGACAGTTCACTCACTCCACCAATCAACTCCCTATCCTCGACTGTTCACTCACACCACCGGTCAGCTCCCCATCCTCGAAAATTCACTGACTCCACCGATCAGCTCCCCATCCTCGACAGTACACTAACTAACTCCACCGATCAGCCCCCTATCCTCGACAGTTCAGTCACTCCACCGATCAGCTCCCCATCCTCGACAGTTCAGTCACTCACTCCACTGATCGGCTTCCCATCCTCGACAGTTCACTCACTCCACCGATCAGCTCCCCATCCTCGACAGTACACTAACTAACTCCACCGATCAGCTCCCCATCCCCGACAGTTCACTCACTCACTCCACTGATCGGCTTCCCATCCTCGACAGTTCACTCACTCCACCGATCAGTCCCGATCTTCGACAGTTCACTCACTCCACCACTGATCAGCTCCGCATCCTCGACAATTCACTCACTCCACTGATCGGCCCCCCCATCCTCGACAGTTCACTCACTCCACCGATCAGCATCCCATCCTCGACAGTTCACTCACTCCATCACCGATCAGCTCCCCATCCTCGACAGTTCACTCACTCCAACACCGATCAGCTCCCCATCATCGACAGTTCACTCACACCACCACCGATCAGCTCCCCAACCTCGACAATTCACTCACTCCACCGATCAGCTCCCAATCCTCGACAGTTCACTCACTCCAGCACCGATCAGCTCCCCAACCTCGACAATTCACTCACTCCACCAATCGGCTCCCCATCCTCGACAGTTCATTCACTCCACCGATCGGTCACCATCTTCGACAGTTCACTCCCTCCACCTACAGTCTCCCCATCCTCGACAGTTCACTCAATACATCGATCGGCTCCCCATCCTCGACAGTTCACTCACTCCATCACCGATCAGCCCCCCATCCTCGACAGTTCACTCACTCACTCCACCGGTCAGCTCCCCATCCTCGAAAATTCACTGACTCCACCGATCAGCTCCCCATCCTCGACAGTTCACTCACTCCACCGGTCATCTCCCCATCCTCGACAGTTCACTCACTCCACCGATCGGTCCCGATCTTCGACAGTTCACTCACTCCACCACTGATCAGTTCTGGATCCTCGACAATTCACTCACTCCACCGATCGGCCCCCCATCCTCGACAGTTCACTCACTCCACCGAACAGCATCCCATCCTCGACAGTTCATTCACTCCATCACCGATCAACTCCCCATCCTCGACAGTTCACTAACTCCACCGATCGGCTCCCCATCCTCGACAGTTCACTCACTCCACCACCGATCGGCTCCCCATCCTCGAGAGTTAATACACTCACTCCACCAATCAACTCCCTATCCTCGACTGTTCACTCACACCACCGTTCAGCTCCCTATCCTCGACTGTTCACTCACACCACCGGTCAGCTCCCCATCCTCGAAAATTCACTCCCTCCACCTACAGTCTCCCCATGCTCAACAGTTCACTCACTCATCTGATCAGCTCCCCATCCTCGACAGTTCACTCAATACATCGATCGGCTCCCCATCCTCGACAGTTCACTCACTCCATCACCGATCAGCCCCCCATCCTCGACAGTTCACTCACTCACTCCACCGGTCAGCTCCCCATCCTCGAAAATTCACTGACTCCACCGATCAGCTCCCCATCCTCGACAGTTCACTCACTCCACCGGTCATCTCCCCATCCTCGACAGTTCACTCACTCCACCGATCGGTCCCGATCTTCGACAGTTCACTCACTCCACCACTGATCAGTTCTGGATCCTCGACAATTCACTCACTCCACCGATCGGCCCCCCATCCTCGACAGTTCACTCACTCCACCGAACAGCATCCCATCCTCGACAGTTCATTCACTCCATCACCGATCAACTCCCCATCCTCGACAGTTCACTAACTCCACCGATCAACTCCCATTCCTCGACAGTTTACTCCCTCGACCAGCAATCAGCTCCCCATTCTCGACAGATCACTCACTCCACCGATCAACTCCACATCCTCGACAGTTCATTCACTCCACAACCGATCAGCTCCCCATCCTCGACAGTTCACTCATTCCACCGATCAGCTCCCCATCTTCGACAGTTCACTCACTCCACCACCGATCAGCTCCCCATCCTCGACAGTTCACTAACTCCACCGATCAACTCCCATTCCTCGACAGTTTACTCCCTCGACCAGCAATCAGCTCCCCATTCTCGACAGATCACTCACTCCACCGATCAACTCCACATCCTCGACAGTTCATTCACTCCACAACCGATCAGCTCCCCATCATGGACAGTTCATTCACTCCACCGGCGATCAGCTCCCCATCCTCGACAGTTCACTCCCTGCACCTACAGGCTCCCCATCCTCGACAGTTCACTCACTCCACCGATCAGTTCCCCATCCTCGACAGTTCACTCACTCCTCCGATCAGCTCCCCATTCTCGACAGTTCCCGCACTCCACCACCAATCAGCTCCCCATCCTCGGCAGTTCACTCAATCCACCGATCGGCTCCCCATCTTCGACAGTTCATTCACTCCACCACCGATCGGCTCCCCATCCTCGACAGATCACTCACTCCACCATTGATCGGCACCCCATCCTCGACAGTTCACTCACTCCACCACCGATCAACTCCCCATCCTCAACAGCTCATACACTCACACCACCACCGATCAGCTCCCCATACTCGACAATTCACGCACTCACTCCATCACCGATCAGCTCCCCATCCTCGACAGTTCACTCACTCCACCACCTATCATCTCCCCATCCTCGACAGTTCAGTCATTCCATCACTGATCAACTCCCCATCCTCGACAGATCACTCACTCACTCCACCGATCGGCTCCCATCTCCCATCATTCCACCATGGATCAGCGCTCCATCCTCGACAGTTCACTCACTCCACCGATCGGCTCCCCATCCTCGACACTTCACTCACTCCAGCACCGATCAGCTCCCCATACTCGACAGTTCACTCACTCCATCACCGATCAGCTCCCAATCCTCGACATTTCACTCACTCCACCAATCAGCTCCCCATCCTCGACAGTTCACTCCCTCAACCACCGATCAGCTCCCCATCCTCAACAGTTCACTCACTCCATCACCGATCAGCTCCCCATCCTCGACAGTTCACTCACTCGACCAATCGGCTCCACATTCTCGACAGATCATTCACTCCACAACCGATCAGCTCCCCATCCTCGACTGTTCACTCACTCCACAACCGATCAGCTCCCCATAAATGGCTAATCACTCCACCACCGACCATGATCGTTCACCCACTCCACCACCGATCACCCACCCATCCTCGACAGTTCACTCACTCCACCGATCAGCTCCCCATCCTCGACTGTTCACTCACTTACTCCACCGATCAGGTCCCAATCCTCGACAGTTCACTCACTCCACCACCGATCAGCACCCCATCCTCGACAGATCACTCACTCCATCACCGCTCAGCTCCCTATCCTCAACAGTTCACTCAATCCACCACAGTTCAGCTCCCCATCCTCGAAAATTCACTGACTCCACCGATCAGCTTCCCATCCTCGACAGAACACTAACTAACTCCACCGATCAGCTCCCCATCCTCGACAGTTCACTCACTCCACCAATCAGCTCCCCATCCTCGAAAGTTCACTAACTCACTCCACCGATCAGCTCCCCATCTTCGACAGTTCACTCACTCCACCGATCATCTCCCCGTCCTCGACAGTTCACTCACTCCACCGATCGGTCCCCATTTCGACAGTTCACTCACTCCACCACCGATCTGCTCCCCATCCTCGACAGTTCACTCACTCCAACGCCGATCATCTCCCCATCCTCGACAGTTCACTCACTCCAGCGATAGGCTCCCCTTCCTCGACAGTTCACTCACTCCACCGATCGGTTCCCCATCCTCGACAGATCACTCACTCCACCACCAATCAGCTCCCCATCCTCGACAGTTCACTCACTCCACCGATCGGTCCCCATCTTCGACAGTTCACTCACTCCACCACCGATCGGTACCCCATCCTCGACAGTTCATTCACTCCACCGATCGGTCACCATCTTCGACAGTTCACTCACTCCACAACTGATCGGCACCCCATCCTCGACAGATCACTCACTCCACCGAACAGCTCCCCATCCTCGACAGTTCACTCACTCCAGCGATAGGCTCCCCTTCCTCGACAGTTCACTCACTCCACCACCGATCGGTTCCCCATCCTCGACAGTTCACTCCCTCCACCTACAGGCTCCCGATCCTCGACAGTTCACTCAATAAATCGATCGGCTCCCCATCCTCGACAGTTCATTCACTCCACCACCAATCGGCTCCCCATCCTCGACAGTTCACTCACTCCACCACCAATCTGCTCCCCATCCTCGACAGTTCACTCACTCCAACGCCGATCATCTCCCCATCCTCGACAGTTCACTCACTCCAGCGATAGGCTCCCCTTCCTCGACAGTTCACTCACTCCACCGATCAGCTCCCCATCCTCGACAGTTCACTCACTCCACCACCGATCGGTTCCCCATCCTCGACAGTTCACTCACTCCACCGATCGGTCACCATCTTCGACAGTTCACTCACTCCACAACTGATCGGCACCCCATCCTCGACAGATCACTCACTCCACCGAACAGCTCCCCATCCTCGACAGTTCACTCCCTCCACCTACAGGCTCCCCATCCTCAACAGTTCACTCACTCCTCCGATCAGCTCCCCATCCTCGATAGTTCACTCACTCCACCACCAATCAGCTCCCCATCCTCAACAGTTCACTCACTCCATCACTGATAAGCTCCCCATCCTCGACAGTTGACTCACTCCACCACCGATCAGCTCCCCATCCTCGACAGTTGACTCACTCCACCACCGATCAGCACCCCATCCTCAACAGTTCACTCACTCCATCACCGATCAGCTCCCCATCCTCGACAGTTCACTCACTCCTCCGATCAGCTCCCGATCCTCGACAGTTGACTCACTCCACCACCGGTCAGCTCCCCATCCTCGACAGTTCACTCACACCACCGGTCAGCTCCCCATCCTCGAAAATTCACTGACTCCACCGATCAGCTCCCCATCCTCGACAGAACACTAACTAACTCCACCGATCAGCCCCCTATCCTCGACAGTTCACTCACTCCACCGGTCATCTCCCCATCCTCGACAGTTCACTCACTCCACCGGTCATCTCCCCATCCTCGACAGTTCACTCACTCCACCACCGATCAGCTCCCCATCCTCGTCAGTTCACTCGCTCCACAACAGATCAGCTCCCAATCCTCGACAGTTCACTCACTCCACCGATCTGCTCCCCATCCTCAACAGTTCACTCATGCCACCAATCGGCTCCCCATTCTCGACAGTTCATTCACTCCACAACCGATCAGCTCCCCATCCGCGACAGTTCACTCACTCTACAGATCAGCTCCCCATCCTCGACAGTTCACTCACTGCACCGATCAGCTCCCCATCCTCGACAGTTCACTCCCTCCACCTATAGGCACCCCACCCTCGACAGTTCACTCACTCCACCGATCGGTCCCCATTTCGACAGTTCACTCACTCCACCACCGATCTGCTCCCCATCCTCGACAGTTCACTCACTCCAACGCCGATCATCTCCCCATCCTCGACAGTTCACTCACTCCAGCGATAGGCTCCCCTTCCTCGACAGTTCACTCACTCCACCGATCAACTCCCATTACTCGACAGTTTACTCCCTCCACCACCGATCAGCTCCCCATCCTCGACAGTTCACTCACTCCACCGATCGGTCACCATCTTCGACAGTTCACTCACTCCACAACTGATCGGCACCCCATCCTCGACAGATCACTCACTCCACCGAACAGCTCCCCATCCTCGACAGTTCACTCCCTCCACAGGTCATCTCCCCATCCTCGACAGTTCACTCACTCCACCGATCGGTCCCGATCTTCGACAGTTCACTCACTCCACCGATCAGCTCCCCATCCTCGACAGTTCACTCACTCCACCGAACAGCATCCCATCCTCGACAGTTCACTCACTCCATCACCGATCAACTCCCCATCCTCGACAGATCACTCACTCCACCGATCAACTCCACATCCTCGACAGTTCATTCACTCCACAACCGATCAGCTCCCCATCCTCGACAGTTCACTCATTCCACCGATCAGCTCCCCATCTTCGACAGTTCACTCACTCCACCACCGATCAGCTCCCCATCCTCGACAGTTCACTAACTCCACCGATCAACTCCCATTCCTCGACAGTTTACTCCCTCGACCAGCAATCAGCTCCCCATTCTCGACAGATCACTCACTCCACCGATCAACTCCACATCCTCGACAGTTCATTCACTCCACAACCGATCAGCTCCCCATCCTCGACAGTTCACTCATTCCACCGATCAGCTCCCCTTCCTCGACAGTTCATTCACTCCACCGGCGATCAGCTCCCCATCCTCGACAGTTCACTCCCTGCACCTACAGGCTCCCCATCCTCGACAGTTCACTCACTCCACCGATCAGTTCCCCATCCTCGACAGTTCACTCACTCCTCCGATCAGCTCCCCATTCTCGACAGTTCCCGCACTCCACCACCAATCAGCTCCCCATCCTCGGCAGTTCACTCAATCCACCGATCGGCTCCCCATCCTCGACAGTTCACTCACTCCACCACCTATCATCTCCCCATCCTCGACAGTTCAGTCATTCCATCACTGATCAACTCCCCATCCTCGACAGATCACTCACTCACTCCACCGATCGGCTCCCATCTCCCATCATTCCACCACGGATCAGCGCTCCATCCTCGACAGTTCACTCACTCCACCGATCGGCTCCCCATCCTCGACAGTTCACTCACTCCATCACCGATCAGCTCCCAATCCTCGACATTTCACTCACTCCACCAATCAGCTCCCCATGCTCGACAGTTCACTCACTCGACCAATCGGCTCCACATTCTCGACAGATCATTCACTCCACAACCGATCAGTTCCCCATCCTCGACTGTTCACTCACTCCACAACCGATCAGCTCCCCATAAATGGCTAATCACTCCACCACCGACCATGATCGTTCACCCACTCCACCACCGATCACCCACCCATCCTCGACAGTTCACTCACTCCACCGATCAGCTCCCCATCCTCGACTGTTCACTCACTTACTCCACCGATCAGGTCCCAATCCTCGACAGTTCACTCACTCCACCACCGATCAGCACCCCATCCTCGACAGATCACTCACTCCATCACCGCTCAGCTCCCTATCCTCAACAGTTCACTCAATCCACCACAGTTCAGCTCCCCATCCTCGAAAATTCACTGACTCCACCGATCAGCTCCCCATCCTCGACAGTTCACTCACTCCACCAATCAGCTCCCCATCCTCGAAAGTTCACTAACTCACTCCACCGATCAGCTCCCCATCTTCGACAGTTCACTCACTCCACCGATCATCTCCCCGTCCTCGACAGTTCACTCACTCCACCGATCGGTCCCCATCCTCGACAGTTCACTCACTCCACCACCGATCAGCTCCCCATCCTCGACAGTTCACTCACTCCACCACCGATCTGCTCCCCATCCTCGACAGTTCACTCACTCCACCACCGATCTGCTCCCCATCCTCGACAGTTCACTCACTCCAACGCCGATCATCTCCCCATCCTCGACAGTTCACTCACTCCAGCGATAGGCTCCCCTTCCTCGACAGTTCACTCACTCCACCGATCAACTCCCATTACTCGACAGTTTACTCCCTCCACCACCGATCAGCTCCCCATCCTCGACAGTTCACTCACTCCACCGATCGGTTCCCCATCCTCGACAGTTCACTCACTCCATCACTGATAAGCTCCCCATCCTCGACAGTTGACTCACTCCACCGATCAGCTCCCCATCCTCGACAGTTCATTCACTCCACAACCGATCAGCTCCCCATCCGCGACAGTTCACTCACTCTACCGATCAGCTCCCCATCCTCGACAGTTCACTCACTCCACCACCGATCAGCTCCCCATCCTCAACCGTTCAGTCACTCCACCGATCGGCTCCCCATCCTCGACAGTTCACTCACTCCACCACCGATCGGCTCCCCATCCTCGAGAGTTAATACACTCACTCCACCAATCAACTCCCTATCCTCGACTGTTCACTCACACCACCGGTCAGCTCCCCATCCTCGACAGTTCACTCACACCACCGGTCAGCTCCCCATCCTCGAAAATTCACTGACTCCACCGATCAGCTCCCCATCCTCGACAGTACACTAACTAACTCCACCGATCAGCTCCCCATCCTCGACAGTTCAGTCACTCACTCCACTGATAGGCTTCCCATCCTCGACAGTTCACTCACCCCACCGGTCATCTCCCCATCCTCGACAGTTCACTCACTCCACCGATCGGCCCCCCATCCTCGACAGTTAACTAACTCCACCGATCAACTCCCATTCCTCCACAGTTTACTCAATCCACCGAAAGGCTCCCCATCCTTGGCAGTTCAGTCAATCCAACGATCGGCTCCCCATCTTCGACAGTTCAGTCACTCCACCACCGATTGGCTCCCCATCCTCGACAGTTCATTCACTCCACAACCGATCGACTCCCCATCCTCGACAGTTCACTCACTCCACCAATCGGCGCCCCATCTTCGACAGTTCACTCCCTCCACCGACCGGCTCCCCATCCTCGACAGTTCATTCACTCCACAACTGATCGGCACCCCATCATCGACAGATCACTCTATCCACCAAACAGCTCCCCATCCTCGACAGTTCTCTCACTCCACCGATCAGCTCCCCATCCTCGACAGTTCACTCACTCCATCACCGATCAACTCCCCATCCTCGACAGTTCACTCACTCCAGCGATAGGCTCCCCATCCTCGACAGTTCACTCACTCCACCGATCAACTCCCATTCCTCAACAGTTTACTCCCACCACCGATCAGCTCCCCATCCTCGACAGTTCACTCACTACACCGAACAGCTCCCCATCCTCGACAGTTCACTCACTCCACCGATCGGCTCCCAATCCTCGACAGTTCATTCACTCCACCACCGATCAGCTCCCCATCCTCGAAAGTTCACTCACTCCACAACCGATCAGCTCCCCATTCTCGACAGTTCAGTCCCTCCACCACCGATCGGTTCCCCATCCTCGACAGTTCACTCCCTCCACCTATAGGCACCCCACCCTCGACAGTTCACTCACTCCACCGATCGGTCCCCATTTCGACAGTTCACTCACTCCACCACCGATCTGCTCCCCATCCTCGACAGTTCACTAACTCCAACGCCGATCATCTCCCCATCCTCGACAGTTCACTCACTCCAGCGATAGGCTCCCCTTCCTCGACAGTTCACTCACTCCACCGATCAACTCCCATTACTCGACAGTTTACTCCCTCCACCACCGATCAGCTCCCCATCCTCGACAGTTCACTCACTCCACCGATCGGTCACCATCTTCGACAGTTCACTCACTCCACAACTGATCGGCACCCCATCCTCGACAGTTGACTCACTCCACCACCGATCAGCTCCCCATCCTCGACAGTTGACTCACTCCACCACCGATCAGCACCCCATCCTCAACAGTTCACTCACTCCATCACCGATCAGCTCCCCATCCTCGACAGTTCACTCACTCCAGCGATAGGCTCCCCTTCCTCGACAGTTCACTCACTCCACCGATCAGCTCCCCATCCTCGACAGTTCACTCACTCCACCACCGATCGGTTCCCCATCCTCGACAGTTCACTCACTCCACCGATCGGTCACCATCTTCGACAGTTCACTCACTCCACAACTGATCGGCACCCCATCCTCGACAGATCACTCACTCCACCGAACAGCTCCCCATCCTCGACAGTTCACTCCCTCCACCTACAGGCTCCCCATCCTCAACAGTTCACTCACTCCTCCGATCAGCTCCCCATCCTCGATAGTTCACTCACTCCACCACCAATCAGCTCCCCATCCTCAACAGTTCACTCACTCCATCACTGATAAGCTCCCCATCCTCGACAGTTGACTCACTCTACCACCGATCAGCTCCCCATCCTCGACAGTTGACTCACTCCACCACCGATCAGCACCCCATCCTCAACAGTTCACTCACTCCATCACCGATCAGCTCCCCATCCTCGACAGTTCACTCACTCCTCCGATCAGCTCCCGATCCTCGACAGTTGACTCACTCCACCACCGGTCAGCTCCCCATCCTCGACAGTTCACTCACACCACCGGTCAGCTCCCCATCCTCGAAAATTCACTGACTCCACCGATCAGCTCCCCATCCTCGACAGAACACTAACTAACTCCACCGATCAGCCCCCTATCCTCGACAGTTCACTCACTCCACCGGTCATCTCCCCATCCTCGACAGTTCACTCACTCCACCGGTCATCTCCCCATCCTCGACAGTTCACTCACTCCACCACCGATCAGCTCCCCATCCTCGTCAGTTCACTCGCTCCACAACAGATCAGCTCCCAATCCTCGACAGTTCACTCACTCCACCGATCTGCTCCCCATCCTCAACAGTTCACTCATGCCACCAATCGGCTCCCCATTCTCGACAGTTCATTCACTCCACAACCGATCAGCTCCCCATCCGCGACAGTTCACTCACTCTACCGATCAGCTCCCCATCCTCGACAGTTCACTCACTGCACCATCGATCAGCTCCCCATCCTCGACAGTTCACTCACTCCACCGATCGGTCCCCATTTCGACAGTTCACTCACTCCACCACCGATCTGCTCCCCATCCTCGACAGTTCACTCACTCCAACGCCGATCATCTCCCCATCCTCGACAGTTCACTCACTCCAGCGATAGGCTCCCCTTCCTCGACAGTTCACTCACTCCACCGATCAACTCCCATTACTCGACAGTTTACTCCCTCCACCACCGATCAGCTCCCCATCCTCGACAGTTCACTCACTCCACCGATCGGTCACCATCTTCGACAGTTCACTCACTCCACAACTGATCGGCACCCCATCCTCGACAGTTCACTCACTCCACCGAACAGCTCCCCATCCTCGACAGTTCACTCCCTCCACAGGTCATCTCCCCATCCTCGACAGTTCACTCACTCCACCGATCGGTCCCGATCTTCGACAGTTCACTCACTCCACCGATCAGCTCCCCATCCTCGACAGTTCACTCACTCCACCGAACAGCATCCCATCCTCGACAGTTCACTCACTCCATCACCGATCAACTCCCCATCCTCGACAGATCACTCACTCCACCGATCAACTCCACATCCTCGACAGTTCATTCACTCCACAACCGATCAGCTCCCCATCCTCGACAGTTCACTCATTCCACCGATCAGCTCCCCATCTTCGACAGTTCACTCACTCCACCACCGATCAGCTCCCCATCCTCGACAGTTCACTCACTCCACCACCGATCAGCTCCCCATCCTCGACAGTTCACTAACTCCACCGATCAACTCCCATTCCTCGACAGTTTACTCCCTCGACCAGCAATCAGCTCCCCATTCTCGACAGATCACTCACTCCACCGATCAACTCCACATCCTCGACAGTTCATTCACTCCACAACCGATCAGCTCCCCATCCTCGACAGTTCACTCATTCCACCGATCAGCTCCCCTTCCTCGACAGTTCATTCACTCCACCGGCGATCAGCTCCCCATCCTCGACAGTTCACTCCCTGCACCTACAGGCTCCCCATCCTCGACAGTTCACTCACTCCACCGATCAGTTCCCCATCCTCGACAGTTCACTCACTCCTCCGATCAGCTCCCCATTCTCGACAGTTCCCGCACTCCACCACCAATCAGCTCCCCATCCTCGGCAGTTCACTCAATCCACCGATCGGCTCCCCATCTTCGACAGTTCATTCACTCCACCACCGATCGGCTCCCCATCCTCGACAGATCACTCACTCCACCATTGATCGGCTCCCCATCTTCGACAGTTCATTCACTCCACCATTGATCGGCACCCCATCCTCGACAGTTCACTCACTCCACAGGTCATCTCCCCATCCTCGACAGTTCACTCACTCCACCGATCGGTCCCGATCTTCGACAGTTCACTCACTCCACCGAACAGCATCCCATCCTCGACAGTTCACTCACTCCATCACCGATCAACTCCCCATCCTCGACAGATCACTCACTCCACAACCGATCAGCTCCCCATCCTCGACAGTTCACTCATTCCACCGATCAGCTCCCCATCTTCGACAGTTCACTCACTCCACAACCGATCAGCTCCCCATCCTCGACAGTTCATTCACTCCACAACCGATCAGCTCCCCATCCTCGACAGTTCACTCACTGCACCACCAATCGGCTACCCATCCTCAACCGTTCAGTCACTCCACCGATCGGCTCCCCATCTTCGACAGTTCACTCCCTCCACCTACAGGCTCCCGATCCTCGACAGTTCACTCAATACACCGATCGGCTCCCCATCCTCGACAGTTCACTCCCTCCACCACCGATCGGTTCCCCATTCTCGACAGTTCAGTCCCTCCACCACCGATCGGTTCCCCATCCTCGACAGTTCACTCCCTCCACCTATAGGCACCCCACCCTCGACAGTTCACTCACTCCACCGATCGGTCCCCATTTCGACAGTTCACTCACTCCACCACCGATCTGCTCCCCATCCTCGACAGTTCACTAACTCCAACGCCGATCATCTCCCCATCCTCGACAGTTCACTCACTCCAGCGATAGGCTCCCCTTCCTCGACAGTTCACTCACTCCACCGATCAACTCCCATTACTCGACAGTTTACTCCCTCCACCACCGATCAGCTCCCCATCCTCGACAGTTCACTCACTCCACCGATCGGTCACCATCTTCGACAGTTCACTCACTCCACAACTGATCGGCACCCCATCCTCGACAGATCACTCACTCCACCGAACAGCTCCCCATCCTCGACAGTTCACTCCCTCCACAGGTCATCTCCCCATCCTCGACAGTTCACTCACTCCACCGATCGGTCCCGATCTTCGACAGTTCACTCACTCCACCGATCAGCTCCCCATCCTCGACAGTTCACTCACTCCACCGAACAGCATCCCATCCTCGACAGTTCACTCACTCCATCACCGATCAACTCCCCATCCTCGACAGATCACTCACTCCACCGATCAACTCCACATCCTCGACAGTTCATTCACTCCACAACCGATCAGCTCCCCATCCTCGACAGTTCACTCATTCCACCGATCAGCTCCCCATCTTCGACAGTTCACTCACTCCACCACCGATCAGCTCCCCATCCTCGACAGTTCACTAACTCCACCGATCAACTCCCATTCCTCGACAGTTTACTCCCTCGACCAGCAATCAGCTCCCCATTCTCGACAGATCACTCACTCCACCGATCAACTCCACATCCTCGACAGTTCATTCACTCCACAACCGATCAGCTCCCCATCCTCGACAGTTCACTCATTCCACCGATCAGCTCCCCTTCCTCGACAGTTCATTCACTCCACCGGCGATCAGCTCCCCATCCTCGACAGTTCACTCCCTGCACCTACAGGCTCCCCATCCTCGACAGTTCACTCACTCCACCGATCAGTTCCCCATCCTCGACAGTTCACTCACTCCTCCGATCAGCTCCCCATTCTCGACAGTTCCCGCACTCCACCACCAATCAGCTCCCCATCCTCGGCAGTTCACTCAATCCACCGATCGGCTCCCCATCTTCGACAGTTCATTCACTCCACCACCGATCGGCTCCCCATCCTCGACAGATCACTCACTCCACCATTGATCGGCACCCCATCCTCGACAGTTCACTCACTCCACAACCGATCAACTCCCCATCCTCAACAGCTCATACACTCACACCACCACCGATCAGCTCCCCATACTCGACAATTCACGCACTCACTCCATCACCGATCAGCTCCCCATCCTCGACAGTTCACTCACTCCACCACCTATCATCTCCCCATCCTCGACAGTTCAGTCATTCCATCACTGATCAACTCCCCATCCTCGACAGATCACTCACTCACTCCACCGATCGGCTCCCATCTCCCATCATTCCACCACGGATCAGCGCTCCATCCTCGACAGTTCACTCACTCCACCGATCGGCTCCCCATCCTCGACAGTTCACTCACTCCATCACCGATCAGCTCCCAATCCTCGACATTTCACTCACTCCACCAATCAGCTCCCCATGCTCGACAGTTCACTCACTCGACCAATCGGCTCCACATTCTCGACAGATCATTCACTCCACAACCGATCAGTTCCCCATCCTCGACTGTTCACTCACTCCACAACCGATCAGCTCCCCATAAATGGCTAATCACTCAACCACCGACCATGATCGTTCACCCACTCCACCACCGATCACCCACCCATCCTCGACAGTTCACTCACTCCACCGATCAGCTCCCCATCCTCGACTGTTCACTCACTTACTCCACCGATCAGGTCCCAATCCTCGACAGTTCACTCACTCCACCACCGATCAGCACCCCATCCTCGACAGATCACTCACTCCATCACCGCTCAGCTCCCTATCCTCAACAGTTCACTCAATCCACCACAGTTCAGCTCCCCATCCTCGAAAATTCACTGACTCCACCGATCAGCTTCCCATCCTCGACAGAACACTAACTAACTCCACCGATCAGCTCCCCATCCTCGACAGTTCACTCACTCCACCAATCAGCTCCCCATCCTCGAAAGTTCACTAACTCACTCCACCGATCAGCTCCCCATCTTCGACAGTTCACTCACTCCACCGATCATCTCCCCGTCCTCGACAGTTCACTCACTCCACCGATCGGTCCCCATTTCGACAGTTCACTCACTCCACCACCGATCTGCTCCCCATCCTCGACAGTTCACTCACTCCACCACCGATCAGCTCCCCATCCTCGACAGTTCACTCACTCCACCACCGATCTGCTCCCCATCCTCGACAGTTCACTCACTCCACCACCGATCTGCTCCCCATCCTCGACAGTTCACTCACTCCAACGCCGATCATCTCCCCATCCTCGACAGTTCACTCACTCCAGCGATAGGCTCCCCTTCCTCGACAGTTCACTCACTCCACCGATCAACTCCCATTACTCGACAGTTTACTCCCTCCACCACCGATCAGCTCCCCATCCTCGACAGTTCACTCACTCCACCGATCGGTTCCCCATCCTCGACAGTTCACTCACTCCATCACTGATAAGCTCCCCATCCTCGACAGTTGACTCACTCCACCGATCAGCTCCCCATCCTCGACAGTTCATTCACTCCACAACCGATCAGCTCCCCATCCGCGACAGTTCACTCACTCTACCGATCAGCTCCCCATCCTCGACAGTTCACTCACTCCACCACCGATCAGCTCCCCATCCTCAACCGTTCAGTCACTCCACCGATCGGCTCCCCATCCTCGACAGTTCACTCACTCCACCACCGATCGGCTCCCCATCCTCGAGAGTTAATACACTCACTCCACCAATCAACTCCCTATCCTCGACTGTTCACTCACACCACCGGTCAGCTCCCCATCCTCGACAGTTCACTCACACCACCGGTCAGCTCCCCATCCTCGAAAATTCACTGACTCCACCGATCAGCTCCCCATCCTCGACAGTACACTAACTAACTCCACCGATCAGCTCCCCATCCTCGACAGTTCAGTCACTCACTCCACTGATCGGCTTCCCATCCTCGACAGTTCACTCACCCCACCGGTCATCTCCCCATCCTCGACAGTTCACTAACTCCACCGATCAACTCCCATTCCTCCACAGTTTACTCAATCCACCGAAAGGCTCCCCATCCTTGGCAGTTCAGTCAATCCAACGATCGGCTCCCCATCTTCGACAGTTCAGTCACTCCACCACCGATTGGCTCCCCATCCTCGACAGTTCATTCACTCCACAACCGATCGACTCCCCATCCTCGACAGTTCACTCACTCCACCAATCGGCGCCCCATCTTCGACAGTTCACTCCCTCCACCGACCGGCTCCCCATCCTCGACAGTTCATTCACTCCACAACTGATCGGCACCCCATCATCGACAGATCACTCTATCCACCAAACAGCTCCCCATCCTCGACAGTTCTCTCACTCCACCGATCAGCTCCCCATCCTCGACAGTTCACTCACTCCATCACCGATCAACTCCCCATCCTCGACAGTTCACTCACTCCAGCGATAGGCTCCCCATCCTCGACAGTTCACTCACTCCACCGATCAACTCCCATTCCTCAACAGTTTACTCCCACCACCGATCAGCTCCCCATCCTCGACAGTTCACTCACTACACCGAACAGCTCCCCATCCTCGACAGTTCACTCACTCCACCGATCGGCTCCCAATCCTCGACAGTTCATTCACTCCACCACCGATCAGCTCCCCATCCTCGAAAGTTCACTCACTCCACAACCGATCATCTCCACATCCAGGACTGTTCACTCCCTCCACCACCGATCGGCTCCCCATCCTCGAAAGTTCACTCACTCCACAACCGATCATCTCCCCATCCTCGACAGTTCACTCACTCCACCACCGATCGGCTCCCCATCCTCGACAGTTCACTCGCTCCACCGATCGGCTCCCCATCGACAGTTTACTCAATCCACCACCGATCAGCTCCCCATCCAGGACAGTTCACTCCCTCCACCACCGATCGGTTCCCCATCCTCGACAGTTCACTCACTCCACAACCGATCATCTCCCCATCCTCGACAGTTCACTCACTCCACCACCGATCGGCTCCCCATCCTCGACAGTTCGCTCACTCCATCGATCAGCTCCCCATCCTCGACAGTTCACTCACTCCACCACCGATCGGCTCCCCATTCTCGACAGTTCGGTCACTCCACCGATCGGCTCCCCATCCTCGACTGTTCACTCACTCCATCACCGATCAGCTCCCCATCCTCGTCAGTTCACTCAATCCATCACCGATCGGCTCCCAATCCTCGACAATTCACTCACTCCATCACCGATCAGCTCCCCATCCTCGACAGATCACTCACTCCACCGATCAGCTCCTTATCCTCGACAGTTCACTCACTCCATCGATCAGCTCCCCATCCTCAACAGTTCACTCCCTCCACCAGTCAGCTCCCCATCCTTGACAGTTCATTCACTCCACCGCCAATCGGCTCCCCATCCTCGACAGTTCACTCACTCCACCGCCAATCGGCTCCCCATCCTCGACAGTTCACTCACTCCACCACCGATCAGCTCCGCATCCTCAACAGTTCACTCACTGCACCGGTCGACTCCCCATTCTCGACAGTTCTGTCACTCCACCACCGATCGGCTCCCCATCCTCGTCAGTTCACTCACTCTACCACCGATCAGCTCCCCATCCTGGACAGTTCACTCACTCCATCACCAATCGGCTCCCCATCCTCGACACTGCACTCACTCCATCACCAATCAGCTCCAAATCCTCGACAGATCACTCACTCCATCACCGATCAGCTTCCCATCCTTGACAGTTCACTCACTCCACCGATCAGCTCCCCATCCTCGACAGTTCACTCACTCCACCGATCAGTTCCCCATCCTTGACAGTTCACTCACTCCACCGATCGGCTCCCAATCCTCGACAGTTCACTGACTCCACCGATCAGCTCCCCATCCTCGACAGTTCACTCACTCCACCACCGATCAGCTCCTTATACTCGACAGTTCACTCCCTCCACCACCGATCAGCTCCCCATCTTCGACAGCTCACTCACTCAACCACCGATCAGCTCCCCATCCTCGACAGTTCACTGACTCCACCGATCAGCATCCCATCCTCGACAGTTCACTGACTCCACCGATCAGCTCCCCATCCTCGACAGTTCACTCACTGCACCGGTCGACTCCCGATTCTCGACAGTTCGGTCACTCCACCGATCGGCTCCCCATCCTCGACAGTTCACTCACTCCACCGATCGGCTCCCCATCGACAGTTTACTCACTCCACCACCGATCAGCTCCCCATCCAGGACTGTTCACTCCCTCCACCACCGATCGGCTCCACATCCTCGACAGTTCACTCGCTCCATCACCGATCAACTCCCCATCCTCGTCAGTTCACTCACTCCACCGATCAGCTCCCCATCCTCGACAGTTTGCTCACTCCACCAATCAGCACCCCATCCTCAACAGTTCACTCACTCCACCGATCGGCTCCCCATCGACAGTTCACTCACTCCACCACCAATCATTTCCCCATCTTCGACAGCTCACTCACCCAACCACCGATCAGCTCCCCATCTTCGACAGTTCACTCACTCCACCACCAATCATTTCCCCATCCTCGACAGTTCACTCACTCCACCGATCGGCCCCCCATCCTCGACAGTTCACTAACTCCACCGATCAACTCCCATTCCTCCACAGTTTACTCAATCCACCGAAAGGCTCCCCATCCTTGGCAGTTCAGTCAATCCAACGATCGGCTCCCCATCTTCGACAGTTCAGTCACTCCACCACCGATTGGCTCCCCATCCTCGACAGTTCATTCACTCCACAACCGATCGACTCCCCATCCTCGACAGTTCACTCACTCCACCAATCGGCGCCCCATCTTCGACAGTTCACTCCCTCCACCGACCGGCTCCCCATCCTCGACAGTTCATTCACTCCACAACTGATCGGCACCCCATCCTCGACAGATCACTCTATCCACCAAACAGCTCCCCATCCTCGACAGTTCTCTCACTCCACCGATCAGCTCCCCATCCTCGACAGTTCACTCACTCCATCACCGATCAACTCCCCATCCTCGACAGTTCACTCACTCCAGCGATAGGCTCCCCATCCTCGACAGTTCACTCACTCCACCGATCAACTCCCATTCCTCAACAGTTTACTCCCACCACCGATCAGCTCCCCATCCTCGACAGTTCACTCACTACACCGAACAGCTCCCCATCCTCGACAGTTCACTCACTCCACCGATCGGCTCCCAATCCTCGACAGTTCATTCACTCCACCACCGATCAGCTCCCCATCCTCGAAAGTTCACTCACTCCACAACCGATCATCTCCACATCCAGGACTGTTCACTCCCTCCACCACCGATCGGCTCCCCATCCTCGAAAGTTCACTCACTCCACAACCGATCATCTCCCCATCCTCGACAGTTCACTCACTCCACCACCGATCGGCTCCCCATCCTCGACAGTTCACTCGCTCCACCGATCGGCTCCCCATCGACAGTTTACTCAATCCACCACCGATCAGCTCCCCATCCAGGACAGTTCACTCCCTCCACCACCGATCGGTTCCCCATCCTCTACAGTTCACTCACTCCACCAATCGGCGCCCCATCTTCGACAGTTCACTCCCTCCACCGACCGGCTCCCCATCCTCGACAGTTCATTCACTCCACAACTGATCGGCACCCCATCCTCGACAGATCACTCTATCCACCAAACAGCTCCCCATCCTCGACAGTTCTCTCACTCCACCGATCAGCTCCCCATCCTCGACAGTTCACTCACTCCATCACCGATCAACTCCCCATCCTCGACAGTTCACTCACTCCAGCGATAGGCTCCCCATCCTCGACAGTTCACTCACTCCACCGATCAACTCCCATTCCTCAACAGTTTACTCCCACCACCGATCAGCTCCCCATCCTCGACAGTTCACTCACTACACCGAACAGCTCCCCATCCTCGACAGTTCACTCACTCCACCGATCGGCTCCCAATCCTCGACAGTTCATTCACTCCACCACCGATCAGCTCCCCATCCTCGAAAGTTCACTCACTCCACAACCGATCATCTCCACATCCAGGACTGTTCACTCCCTCCACCACCGATCGGCTCCCCATCCTCGAAAGTTCACTCACTCCACAACCGATCATCTCCCCATCCTCGACAGTTCACTCACTCCACCACCGATCGGCTCCCCATCCTCGACAGTTCACTCGCTCCACCGATCGGCTCCCCATCGACAGTTTACTCAATCCACCAACGATCAGCTCCCCATCCAGGACAGTTCACTCCCTCCACCACCGATCGGTTCCCCATCCTCGACAGTTCACTCACTCCACAACCGATCATCTCCCCATCCTCGACAGTTCACTCACTCCACCACCGATCGGCTCCCCATCCTCGACAGTTCGCTCACTCCATCGATCAGCTCCCCATCCTCGACAGTGCACTGACTCCACTGATCAGCTCCCCATCCTCGACAGTTCGGTCACTCCACCGACCGGCTCCCCATCCTCGACTGTTCACTCACTCCATCACCGATCAGCTCCCCATCCTCGTCAGTTCACTCAATCCATCACCGATCGGCTCCCAATCCTCGACAATTCACTCACTCCATCACCGATCAGCTCCCCATCCTCGACAGATCACTCACTCCACCGATCAGCTCCTTATCCTCGACAGTTCACTCACTCCATCGATCAGCTCCCCATCCTCAACAGTTCACTCCCTCCACCAGTCAGCTCCCCATCCTTGACAGTTCATTCACTCCACCGCCAATCGGCTCCCCATCCTCGACAGTTCACTCACTCCACCGCCAATCGGCTCCCCATCCTCGACAGTTCACTCACTCCACCACCGATCAGCTCCCCATCCTCGACAGTTCACTCACTCCACCACCGATCAGCTCCGCATCAACAGTTCACTCACTGCACCGGTCGACTCCCCATTCTCGACAGTTCTGTCACTCCACCACCGATCGGCTCCCCATCCTCGTCAGTTCACTCACTCTACCACCGATCAGCTCCCCATCCTGGACAGTTCACTCACTCCATCACCAATCGGCTCCCCATCCTCGACACTGCACTCACTCCATCACCAATCAGCTCCTCATCCTCGACAGATCACTCACTCCATCACCGATCAGCTTCCCATCCTTGACAGTTCACTCACTCCACCGATCAGCTCCCCATCCTCGACAGTTCACTCACTCCACCGATCAGTTCCCCATCCTTGACAGTTCACTCACTCCACCGATCGGCTCCCAATCCTCGACAGTTCACTGACTCCACCGATCAGCTCCCCATCCTCGACAGTTCACTCACTCCACCACCGATCAGCTCCTTATACTCGACAGTTCACTCCCTCCACCACCGATCAGCTCCCCATCTTCGACAGCTCACTCACTCAACCACCGATCAGCTCCCCATCCTCGACAGTTCACTGACTCCACCGATCAGCTCCCCATCCTCGACAGTTCACTCACTGCACCGGTCGACTCCCGATTCTCGACAGTTCGGTCACTCCACCGATCGGCTCCCCATCCTCGACAGTTCACTCACTCCACCGATCGGCTCCCCATCGACAGTTTACTCACTCCACCACCGATCAGCTCCCCATCCAGGACTGTTCACTCCCTCCACCACCGATCGGCTCCACATCCTCGACAGTTCACTCGCTCCATCACCGATCAACTCCCCATCCTCGTCAGTTCACTCACTCCACCGATCAGCTCCCAATCCTCGACAGTTTGCTCACTCCACCAATCAGCACCCCATCCTCAACAGTTCACTCACTCCACCGATCGGCTCCCCATCGACAGTTCACTCACTCCACCACCAATCATTTCCCCATCTTCGACAGCTCACTCACTCAACCACCGATCAGCTCCCCATCTTCGACAGTTCACTCACTCCACCACCAATCATTTCCCCATCCTCGACAGTTCACTCACTCCACCGATCGGCCCCCCATCCTCGACAGTTCACTAACTCCACCGATCAACTCCCATTCCTCCACAGTTTACTCAATCCACCGAAAGGCTCCCCATCCTTGGCAGTTCAGTCAATCCAACGATCGGCTCCCCATCTTCGACAGTTCAGTCACTCCACCACCGATTGGCTCCCCATCCTCGACAGTTCATTCACTCCACAACCGATCGACTCCCCATCCTCGACAGTTCACTCACTCCACCAATCGGCGCCCCATCTTCGACAGTTCACTCCCTCCACCGACCGGCTCCCCATCCTCGACAGTTCATTCACTCCACAACTGATCGGCACCCCATCCTCGACAGATCACTCTATCCACCAAACAGCTCCCCATCCTCGACAGTTCTCTCACTCCACCGATCAGCTCCCCATCCTCGACAGTTCACTCACTCCATCACCGATCAACTCCCCATCCTCGACAGTTCACTCACTCCAGCGATAGGCTCCCCATCCTCGACAGTTCACTCACTCCACCGATCAACTCCCATTCCTCAACAGTTTACTCCCACCACCGATCAGCTCCCCATCCTCGACAGTTCACTCACTACACCGAACAGCTCCCCATCCTCGACAGTTCACTCACTCCACCGATCGGCTCCCAATCCTCGACAGTTCATTCACTCCACCACCGATCAGCTCCCCATCCTCGAAAGTTCACTCACTCCACAACCGATCATCTCCACATCCAGGACTGTTCACTCCCTCCACCACCGATCGGCTCCCCATCCTCGAAAGTTCACTCACTCCACAACCGATCATCTCCCCATCCTCGACAGTTCACTCACTCCACCACCGATCGGCTCCCCATCCTCGACAGTTCACTCGCTCCACCGATCGGCTCCCCATCGACAGTTTACTCAATCCACCACCGATCAGCTCCCCATCCAGGACAGTTCACTCCCTCCACCACCGATCGGTTCCCCATCCTCGACAGTTCACTCACTCCACAACCGATCATCTCCCCATCCTCGACAGTTCACTCACTCCACCACCGATCGGCTCCCCATCCTCGACAGTTCGCTCACTCCACCGATCAGCTCCCCATCCTCGACAGTTCACTTACTCCACCGATCGGTCCCCATCCTCGACAGTTCGCTCACTCCACCGATCAGCTCCCCATCCTCGACAGTTCACTCACTCCACCGATCGGCTCCCAATCCTCGACAGTTCATTCACTCCACCACCGATCAGCTCCCCATCCTCGAAAGTTCACTCACTCCACAACCGATCATCTCCACATCCAGGACTGTTCACTCCCTCCACCACCGATCGGCTCCCCATCCTCGAAAGTTCACTCACTCCACAACCGATCATCTCCCCATCCTCGACAGTTCACTCACTCCACCACCGATCGGCTCCCCATCCTCGACAGTTCACTCGCTCCACCGATCGGCTCCCCATCGACAGTTTACTCAATCCACCACCGATCAGCTCCCCATCCAGGACAGTTCACTCCCTCCACCACCGATCGGTTCCCCATCCTCGACAGTTCACTCACTCCACAACCGATCATCTCCCCATCCTCGACAGTTCACTCACTCCACCACCGATCGGCTCCCCATCCTCGACAGTTCGCTCACTCCACCGATCAGCTCCCCATCCTCGACAGTTCACTTACTCCACCGATCGGTCCCCATTCTCGACAGTTCGGTCACTCCACCGATCCGCTCCCCATCCTCGACTGTTCACTCACTCCATCACCGATCAGCTCCCCATCCTCGTCAGTTCACTCAATCCATCACCGATCGGCTCCCAATCCTCGACAATTCACTCACTCCATCACCGATCAGCTCCCCATCCTCGACAGTTCACTCCCTCCACCAGTCAGCTCCCCATCCTTGACAGTTCATTCACTCCACCGCCAATCGGCTCCCCATCCTCGACAGTTCACTCACTCCACCACCAATCAGCTCCCCATCCTCAACAGTTCACTCCCTCCACCAGTCAGCTCCCCATCCTTGACAGTTCATTCACTCCACCGCCAATCGGCTCCCCATCCTCGACAGTTCACTCACTCCACCACCGATCAGCTCCCCATCCTCGACAGTTCACTCACTCCACCGCCAATCGGCTCCCCATCCTCGACAGTTCACTCACTCCACCACCGATCAGCTCCGCATCCTCAACAGTTCACTCACTGCACCGGTCGACTCCCCATTCTCGACAGTTCTGTCACTCCACCACCGATCGGCTCCCCATCCTCGACACTGCACTCACTCCATCACCAATCAGCTCCCCATCCTCGACAGATCACTCACTCCACCGATCAGCTCCTTATACCGGCAGTTCACTCACTCCACTGATCAGCTCATATCCGCGACAGTTCACTCACTCCACCGATCAGCTCCTTATCCTCGACAGTTCACTCACTCCATCGATCAGCTCCCCATCTTCGACAGTTCACTCGCTCCACCACCGATCAGCTCCCCATCCTCGACACTTCACTCACTCCACCACCGATCAGCTCCCCATTCTTGACGGTTCACTCACTCCACCGATCAGCTCCCATCCTCGACAGTTCACTCTCTCCACCTACAGGGTCCCCATCCTCGACAATTCACTCAATCCACGGATCGGCTCCCCATCTTCGACAGTTCACTCACTCCACCACCGATCAGCTCCCCATCATCGACAGTTCACTCACTCCACCGATCGGATCCACATCCTCGACAGTTCACTCACTACACAGATCCGCTCCCCATCCTCGACAGTTCACTCACTCCACCGATCAGATCCCCATCGTCGACAGTTCACTCACTCCACCGATCGGATCCGCATACTCGACAGTTCATTACACAGATCTGCTCCCCATCCTCGACAGTTCACTCACTCCACCGCTCAGCTCCCCATCCTCGACAGTTCACTCGCTCCATCACCGATCAACTCCCCATCCTCGACAGTTCACTGACTACACCGATCGGCTGCCCATCCTCAGCAGTCCGCTCACTCCACCGATCAGCTCCCCATCCTCGACAGTTCACTCACTCCACCGATCAGCACCCCATCCTCAACAGTTCACTCAATCCACCGATCGGCTCCCCATCGACAGTTCACTCACTCCACCACCGATCAGCTCCCCATCCTCGACAGTTCACTGACTACACCGATCGCCTGCCCATCCTCAACAGTCCGCTCACTCCACCGATCAGCTCCCCATCCTCGACAGTTCACTCACTCCACCGATCAGCTCCCCATCCTCGACAGTTTGCTCACTCCACCAATCAGCACCCCATCCTCAACAGTTCACTCACTCCACCGATCGGCTCCCCATCGACAGTTCACTCACTCCACCATCGATCAGCTCCCCATCCTCGACAGTTCCCTCACTCCACCGATCAGCTCCCCATCTTCGACAGTTCACTCACTCCACCACCAATCATTTCCCCATCCTCGACAGTTCACTCACTCCATCGATCAGCTCCCCATCCTCGACAGTTCACTCACTCCACCACCGATCAGCTCCTTATCCTCGAAAGTTCACTCACTCCACCGATCAGCTCCCCATCCTCAACAGTTCACTCACCCCCCCACCGATCAGCTCCCCATCCAGGACTGTTCACTCACTCCACTACCGATCGGCTCCCCATCCTCGACAGTTCACTCACTCCACAACCGATCGGCTCCCCATCCTTGACAGTTCACTCACTCCACCACTGATCAGCTCCCCATCCTCGACAGTTCACTCACTCCACCGATCAGCACCCCATCCTCGACAGTTCACTCACTCCACCGATCATCTCCCCATCCAGGACAGTTCACTCACTCCACCGATCATCTCCCCATCCAGGACAGTTCACTCACTCCACCGCTCAGCTCCCCATCCTCGACAGTTCACTCACTCCACCGATCGGCTCCCCATCCTCGACAGTTCACTCACTCCACCGATCATCTCCCCATCTTCGACAGTTCACTCACTCCATCACCGATCATCTCCCCATCCAGGACTGTTCACTCACTCCACCGATCAACTCCCCATCCAGGACTGTTCACTCACTCCACCGATCATCTCCCCATCCAGGACTGTTCACTCACTCCACCGATCATCTCCCCATCCAGGACTGTTCACTCACTCCACCGATCATCTCCCCATCCAGGACTGTTCACTCACTCCACCGATCAACTCCCCATCCAGGACTGTTCACTCACTCCACCGATCAACTCCCCATCCAGGACTGTTCACTCACTCCACCGATCAGCTCCCCATCCAGGACTGTTCACTCACTCCACCGATCAACTCCCCATCCAGGACTGTTCACTCACCCCACCGATCATCTCCCCATCCAGGACTGTTCACTCACTCCACCGATCAACTCCCCATCCTCGACTGTTCACTCACTCCACCGATCTACTCCCCATCCAGGACTGTTCACTCACTCCACCACCGATCAGCTCCCCATCCAGGACTGTTCACTCACTCCATCGATCATCTCCCCATCCAGGACTGTTCACTCACTCCACCACCGATCATCTCCCCATCCAGGACTGTTCACTCACTCCACCGATCATCTCCCCATCCAGGACTGTTCACTCACTCCACCGATCAGCTCCCCATCCAGGACTGTTCACTCACTCCACCGATCATCTCCCCATCCAGGACTGTTCACTCACTCCACCAATCAGCACCCCATCCTCGACAGTTCACTCACTCCACCAATCAGCACCCCATCCTCGACAGTTCACTCACTCCACCACTGATGCACAAGTCACAGTTTGCACTGTTTACCACTGCAGAAACTCACCAAGACTCCTTAGATGCCACTTTGCAAATTCACCACCTCTACAGGCTGGAGGGTGAGAGCAGCAAGAGAGGAAGAAACATCACCCCCCCCCCACACTGAAAGTTGTCCTCCTAGCCACAAGTGGCAAGATATAATCACTATTTCTTCACTGTCACTGGATCAAAATCCCTGGGAGTTTCTCCCTAGTGAGAGCCACAGCTCAGAGATTGCAGTGGTTTGAGACGGTACCTCATTACTGCCTTCTCATGAGCCATTAAGGATGGGGGATTGATTGTTGGCTCAGCCTGTAAAACCCACATCCCTAGAATGATCAATTAATGTTCAGAATTGACGCCACCCACACACTCCCCTCACCTCTGACTCCACTCTGGGTCGCTTCCCTTCCAGAGGGGGCGATTCTGAGCCCAGCTTACGCTTCAACGCCTCTTCATCGTCGCTCTCTGTCTCCGATCTGTGGGGCTGCCGGAGTCCATCAGAGGAATGGTTCACCTCACCATCTGTCTGAACGGCAAGCTGCTGGAGAGAAGGGGTTGAGGGTGAGGTGGAACAGGTGTCGGGGAGGGATGGGACTCAGGCAGGTGCGGAGGACAAGGGGAGTTCCAGTGGGGAGGAGTGGATGGGGTTCAGAGTCAAAGGAAAAGGCATCAGGGAGGGGAGAAAGGATGGAAGGGGTGGGAGCTCAGGGAGGTGGAGGAGACCCGGGGGGAAGGGAGGGTTGTCGGTGAGGTGGAGGAGGGTAGTTTGTGGAGGCAGGGTGAAGTGGAAAAGAGGACACCAGGAATATTATTTGTGCAATGGGAACTTCAGAAGATTAATGAGTCCGACTGCCTTCAGGAATAAGTGGAATTGTGTTATGGAGGTGCTGGTGGGGAGATTAAATTCCACTCGAGGTTCCAATGAACCTGAAGGAAATGACCAGACATCTGAGCAGAACTGACAGGATACACTGGTGTGCCGAGGACAGGAGCTCGACCCATGGCACTGAGACAGAGGTGCTGCGTGAAATTCTACCCCAGGACATGGCCAGAAGAAGGGAGAGAAACCTGGCTCTTTGCCCATATTCCCCTATCGGGACGGTATCCCTCTAAAATTTGCCTTTTGAGGTGTCAATTGAAATGTGTCTGGTTCCACCACCTCCACTGGCAGACCTTTCAAGACACAATCCTTCCCTCTGTAAAACTAAACCAATCCCTTTCCTCTTTCCCTTCCCCATTCTAGTTGCCTTCTCACCCTTCTCAAAGTTCAAAGTGCACAGTGTACATATGTCACCACAAACTACCCTGAAATGCATTTTCCTACAGGCATTCAGAGCAAAGAAATACAATAAAATCAATGGAAAATTACACACAAAGACTGACAACCAATGTGCAAAAGACGGTTTTGCAAATTCAACAATCAATAAGTCAATATTAAACGCTGAGAACACAAGTTGTAGAGTCATTGAAAGTGAATCTGTAGGCCATAGAATCAGTTCAGAGCTGAGCTGAGTGAAGTTATCCACAATGGTTCAGAAACCAGATGTTTGTAGGATAACAACTGTTCTTAAACCCTGTCTTCTCCTCACCTGCCCATCACCCCTCTTCCTTCCCTTTCTTCTGTGGTCTCTCCTGGCAGATTCCTTCTTCTTCAGCCCTTTACCTCTACCTATCACCTCCTTGGCTCTCACACTGCCTCCCTCCCCCACCCTCACCTGGGGTCAACTATCACCTGCCCTCCCCTTCTCTCCACCTTCTTATTCTGGCTTCTTCCCCTTCGTTTCTAGTCCTGAAGAAGGGTCTCAGCCCAACATGTCAGCTGTCTATTCCCCTCCACGGATGCTGCCTGACCTGCTCAGTTCCTCCAGCATGTTGAGTATACTTCTCTCAAATCCACTTTAAACTTGCTTCCTCTCAACTCCACCCCACGCTCTCTTTGATTGTGACAGCCCTACCGTAGTGAAAAAAATTCCCTCTGCCTTATCCATGGGTGTTATAATTCTATACTTTTCTACCAAGTCATGCCTCCTTCAGTCCTGGGAAATCAAACCTAGCCTGACCAACCTCTCACTCAAACTGAAATCCTCCAGTCCAGACAGTGTGCTAGTGAATCTCCTCTACATTATTTCCAACAGAAGCACATCCTTACTGGGTGACAAGGTAATGTAGTATTTAGCTTTACTGTCTCAGTGACCCAGATTTAATTCTCGCTGCTGTCTGTAAGTAGTTTGCACGTTCCCCCAGTGACTGTGTGGGTTTCCCCCGGGTGCTCTGGTTTCCTCACACAGTCCAAAGACGCACTGGTTGGTAGGTTATTTGTCAATGATTTGGCTGAGGTTAAATCTGGGGTTACTGGGCAATATGGCTCAAATCTGCACAGTACCTGAATAAAGCAAATAAAGATGCCCATGATCAGGGCCATGCCATCTTCTCGCAGCTCCTATTCGGTACAGAGGTACAGAAGCCTGAACTCCCACACCACCAGGTTCAGGAACAGTGACTTCCCTTCAACCATTCAGTTCTTCAAACATACATAATCAGTATAGCAACACTATGACCACTTTCATTACAATGGACTTCAGTTTTCTCCATTTTAACTGAATTTATCTTTTTTAAATAAGTTGAGTATAACATATAATTTATGGCTTTCATTTAAGTGATGCTGCTGCAAGCTTGTGTTTTTTTATTGTACCAGTGCACACATGAACTTGCACTTCACAGCGTGGCCATCAAAAAACACAAGGGTACTGGGACACATCTGTTCAGATATTTATCCAGTTCCATTCAGCAAGCTAGAATTAAATCTACCCCCACTTCTCCTGCTTGGTTCAGAACCAATCACTTACTGGATAAAGGAAGTTTCCCCTTGCAATACTCTTTTGCTCTCTCACTGATACTCCCCTGCCAATGTCAATAGTTTTCTCTTTAACTACTTGCTTCCGGACTGTAAACATGACCACCACACCCTTCTCTGTTCTAAGGAGCGCCACATTGGTTTTGATGAAGCCGCTACATAGAGAAGCAGGTCCTTTGGCCCATCAAGCTTCTACTGGACCATTTGCACTGATCCTGTTCCCCAGTCCTCAAATCTAGGTACCGCAGCCATGCAAGTGTCTCTCCCTGTAGACCACGATCACTCAGTTCTACAAAACTCCCCAAGGCCCTGATGCCCTCAAAATATTCATCTTGCCAAAGTGTAACACCCCAAACTTATCCAAATTAAACTACTCTTCAACTGATCAAGATCCTCCTGTGAATACTGATAACCATCTATCAGAACATAGACGTGGAGCTGGGAGGGAGGTTAGATTGGTTCAATCTCACTCTCATTTATTGGAAGGGAGATTGATTTCACAAGATGGCATATCACATAGCCCAGAAATAGGTCATTCTGCCCAGTAAGCCCCTGCTGAACCCCCTACGTGGGTTCTATTCCACATACTCGGTTCCTACCCTTCCCTGTGCCTCGGCTATTTAAGTGTCAGTCCGGCTACTTTGTCAGTGTGGTGAGAATCTCTGTCTCCCCTATCCCCTCAGGTAGTGTGTTTCAGATCCCAAACCCCTCTCTGGGGGAAAATATTCCGCATCTAAACCTCTAGGTTCAGGCACTTCCACAACAGGGAAGAAGCTTCCGATGATCAACCCTGATTCTTCCATGCTTCCCCCACCCCAATCCCCTCCACTCGAAGGAGGAGAGACTCAGTCTGTCCCATCTATCTTCCATTACCAGAACGCTCCATCCCAAGCAAAGTCCTGGGGAACCCCCTCTCCACTGCAGTCACCTCCTTCCCACAGTGCGGTGGCCAGAACTGCATGCAATACCTAGCTGTTGTCTGACCAGTATGGTACAAACACGGGACAAGTAATCAAGTGAGGCAGTGGGAATGTGCCCCTCCCGCTGTATCCCCCCGCCCTCCTCGGCGTTCCACCGCCACCCACTCCTCACCGGCAATCCCCCTCACCTGCTGGGACTTCCACTGCTTCTGCTGGTCGATCTTGATCAGCTGCACTTTGGCCGCTTTCAGCAGGTTGACCATCCTCTCGTCCATCGCCGACAGGAGAGGCTGGCAGCTGGGGGAGGGGGGCTGCAGGGAGGCTTCTGCCCCACCCTCCTCCACCTCCTGCTGATCCTCCTGGCCACCCTCCTCCCGCGTGACGCCTGCAGCCTCCGTCTGTGTCTGGCCATCCCGCGAGACCTCCGCATGGTGCTGGGGTAAGGGGGGAGAGTGGGGAGAAGGGGGTCTCTCCACTTCCAGGGACGCTGGCTCTCCTTCCTGCTCCTCCTTTGTGTGGGTGATCCCCTTCAGCTCACTCGCTGATGCCTCTGGAGGTAGTGAGGAAACCACCTGGACACCCATTGTCCCCTCCTCCCTCGCTCCTGACTCAGGGTGGGGTGAGGAGGGCCGGGAGCTGCTCGCCCTCGGGCCCATGCTCCTGGTCCGAACGCCCCGGGGTTTGGCGGGAGCCGTCCCAGGATCCGGGGAGCAGGGGGGAGGGGAGAGGGTGTCCATATCCTGCCCATGGCGGGGGGGACTGTCTAGAGGATGGAGGGGGGACGATGCAGGAAGCCCAGCAGGAGCAGTGGGCTCTGGGGCCCCAGTCACAGATCTGGTCGGCGAGCTGGAGCTGGGTGAATGGGGAGGACTGGCATCAGAGGAGGAAGAGGAGGAGGAAGAGGAGGAGGAGGGAGGAGGTGGGATGGCTGCCCTGGGGGGCACCAGCTCTTCGTCCATAAAGCGTCGGGGGGTGCGGATGAGGCGGGAGGAACGGGCACTTACCACCGGCATGATGAACTGCCGGATGTTCTTCAGAAAGCGGGACTTGGCCCGCTTCGGAGTGGGGGGGTCCTGCGATGTGGAGGAGGTGGATGGAGGAGGGGTAGTGGGAAGGGGCGGTGGAGGAGAAGGGGATGGGGCAGGTGAAGGAGCTGACAACCGGTAAGGGGCCGTCAGCCGAGAAAGTGTCGACAGCCGTGGACGCCCCCTCCCCGCTCTAGACCGTGGTCCTGGGGGTCTCCCACGGGGCCTCGCCTTTGGGGGTCTGCCTCGCCCCACTCTCCCCACAACCCCTCCTCCCCTTCCCCTGCCCCTACCCCTGCCCCTGCCAGGGCGCAGCCCCCGCCAGGAACCTCTGCCCCGGCCGCCGGCCCCCCCTGGCCGACGGCCCCTACGGCTGGGCGGTGGTGGATTGTGGGGCCAGCGGCGAGGCCGGCCTACCCCCCGGCGTCCAGACACCGTCACTGGCCCCCTGCGGGGCAGGCGAGGCTTCCTCACTGTCGGCGGGAGGGCGCGAGGGGTAGGGGGAGGAGGGGGGTGGCTGGGCAGGGAGGGTGCATTAGGCTGCGACGGCAGGGTGGGTATCCGGGTTTCATTGGGAGGGTGGCGATGAGTGTCGGCATTTAACGTTCTGTCTGTGGGTGAAAGAGAAAGAGGGAGGGTGGTGTCAGAGACTCTGCACGCACATTTGTGAGTGAGAGACAGACCCAGGGAAGCTGAGGGAGTCAGGCTCATACCCCAGGTTGGGTCTGTGCTTGTGTGCGACCGGTCCCCCAGCAGCAGCGACACGCAGATAGAGACAGGCAATGGCTTCATCCCGTAACCGTGCACGCGGGTGTGGGCACGAGCCTATCCCCCAGTTTGAGCACGGTGCAGCAGTAATGCTTGGAAGAACAATACAACTTCTCAATAACTACCAGAGCTGTTGACACCTCGCCAAATGCTCAGTCGCTGGGCTGACCCAGCTCCTGATATCCCAAAGCCGTTCTCCATCTACAAGACAGAAGTGAAATGGGACTCCCTGCATTTGCCTGAGTCAGTGAGCAAGGAGCTCGATTGTCACCCCCCTCGACTGGTACCCTATCCACCTCCACTAAACACTCCCTTCCTCCACCAACGATTCACAGTGTGAACTGTCTACAAAACAAACTGTGGTTACTCACTCGGGTTGCTGACAGCTCTTGTCCAGAAGAATGAGAGCGGGGCGGGAGGGACATAACAACCCGCAGGTCCCCTCCCTCCACCGTCCCCACTTGGAAATCCTTCACCACCGCCGGATCTAAGCGCTGTTGACGCCCTCCCCTCCCTTGTTAGCACCGTGGAAGCACCTTCCCCACGTGGACTGCAGCAGCTCCCGGAGGCATTTAAACTCTGGATCTCTCCATGAAAATAGCCCTGATCTTGTTCCATCGTTATGGCTGAATGACTGCAATCTCTGATAGAGCACAGAAACAGTCCATTACAACGCACCTCATCAGTCTGTTTATATTAACCCCATTTGTCCTCACCCCTTTAATCCATCACCTGCCAAATGCCTTTTGCACACTAACTGTCTTCCTCTGCACTTATTCCATACACCCACCACTCTCTAGGTAAAGTAGCTGCCTCTCAGCTCCCCTGCAAGTCTTTCCCTTTTCATCTTAAAGCTGCGCCCTCTCGACTTGGTCAGGGAAAAGACTGTGACAATCCACCTTATCAGCACCCCTCATAGCTTTATAAACCTCTATAAGCCTCCTTCACTCCACGGAAAACAGTCCTAGCCTGTCCACATAACCCAAGCCCCCTCCAGTTCCAGTGAATCCTTCCTGAACCCTCTTCAACTTAATGACATCCTCCCTATAGCTGGGTGACCAGAACTTCACACAATACTCCAAGTGCTTTCTGAACAATGTTTTGTACAGCGGTAATGTGATGTCTCCACTCCTGTAGTCAGTGCCCTGACTGATGAAGGCCAGGGTGCCAAATGCATTCTTTACCACTTTCAGAGAACCGTGTACCTATAACCACCATGTCCCAGCACCCCCTCTAGACCCATCACATCCGTTCAATGGTATATGAGAATTAGTTTCCAACAATTTAAGGGAACACTACGCCAAAGGCAGAGACCTTTTGTTATACCCACCCCGTCACTACCCTGAATCAGAGCTTTCATCTCCAGATTGCACCAGGACCCAATTAATGTTACAAGATCAAAGGCTTACGTTTCTGTGAGCGGAGGGCAAGACGCAGGGAGCTGGTCAGAGTCTCATCGTCGGATGTGAAGCCTGCAAAATCTTCACTCTGGAAGGTAAGAGGAGAGAGGAGGGGAGGAGAGGGACAAGGGGATAAGAGGGGAGGGGAGGGACAAGGGAATAAGAGGGAGGAGGAAAAAGAGGCTGATTAGAACTTAAAATAAATATTTCCACTTCACTGAGACAGACAGACAGACATACTTACTTTATTGATCCCAAAGGGTTTCGTTACAACTGCACCAACCAAGAATAGTGAAGAAATACAGCAATATAAAACCATAAATAATTAAATAATATGTTAATCATGCCGTGGAAATAAGTCCAGGACCAGCCTATTGGCTCAGGGTGTCTGACACTCCGAGGGAGGAGTTGTAAAGTTTGATGGCCACAGGTAGGAATGATTTCCTATGACGCTCAGTGCTACATCTCGGTGGAATGAGTCTCTGGCTGAGTGTACTCCTGTGCCTAACCAGTACATTATGGAGTGGATGGGAGTCATTGTCCAAGATGGCATGCAACTTGGACAGCATCCTCTTTTCAGACACCACCGTCAGAGGGTCCAGTTCCACCCGCACAACATCACTGGCCTTACAAATGAGTTTGTTGATTCTGGTGTCTGCTACCCTCAGCCTGCTGCCCCAGCACACAACAGCGAACATGTTAGCACTGGCCACCACAGACTCGTAGAACATCCTCAGCATCGTCCGGCAGATGTTAAAGGACCTCAGTCTCCTCAGGAAATAGAGACGGCTCTGATCCTTCTTGTAGACAGCCTCAGTGTTCTTTGACACTCAACTTGCAGTCTTTCTGTTTGACGTACAGGCTCCGTCAGTTCAGACTGGAGAACACGACCACCGAGGTGTTGAGGGTGGAACTGAGAAACAAGAAAGGTATGATCACATTATTGGAGCTATATTACAGATCACGCAGTCCTAGGGCGTTAATGGAACATATTTGTAAAGAGATCGCACACTGCTGTGAGAAACACGAGGTTGTTATGGTAGGTGATATAACTTTCCACATATTGACTAGGAATCCCAGACTATGAAAGGACTTAATGGGATAGAGTCTGTCAAATGTGTTCAAGAAAGTTTCCTTTATCAGTATGTAGGAGTTCCAATGAGAGGGCATGAGATACTCGATCTGCTATTAGTTTCAAAATAAATACGCAAAAGGATAGATCTGGTCCTCGGGTTGAGATTCTAAATTGGAGAAAGGCCAATTTCGATGGTATCAGAAACGATCTGGCAAATGTGGATTGGGACAAGGCTGTTTTCTAGCAAAAGTTTACTTGATAAGTGGAAGTCCTTCAAAAATGAAATTTTGAGAGTACAAAGCTTGTATGTGCCTGTCAAAATAAAAGGTAAAGATAACAAGTGTAGTGAATCTTGATTTTCAAGAGATATTGAGGCTCTGAAAAATGGCAGATGATATTTATTGCAGGCACGTGCAACTTTGGTAGGACCATCGAGGGTGGATCTTACACAGAGTGGTAGGGCACTGAGGAGTGTGGTAGAACAAAGGGCCCATAATTCAATGTAAGTGGTATGACAGGTAGGTAAAAAAAAAAGCTTTGAAAATTCGTCTTCATAAATCAATGTATTGAGTACAGGATTTGGGATGTAATATTGAAGTTGAACAAGACATTGGGAAGGCCCAATATGGAGTATTGTGTGCAGTTTTGGTCACCTACCTACAAAAGAGATTGAGAGAATTGCTGGGTATGGACAACTCCAGTTGTAAAGAATGATTGAATAGATTATGACTGAATTCTTTAGAATGCAGATGATTGAGGGGAGATTTGATCGAGGTATACAAATTATGAAAGGTATAGATAGTGTAAATGCAAGCAGACCTTTTCCACTGAGGTCATGGGTTGAGGGTGAAAGGTGAGAAGATTGAGGAACTTCTTCACTCAGAAGGTTGTGAGAACGTGGAATGAGCTGCCCAGCACAAGTGCTGCATGTGAGCTCAAATTCAACATTTAGGAGAGGTTTGGATAGGTACATGGATAGTGTGGGTATGGAGGGCTATGGTCCCGGTGCAGGTCAATAGGACTAGGTAGTTTAAGTGGTTTTGGTATGGACTAGATGGACTGAAGGGCCTGTTTTTGTGCTGTGCTTCTCTATGACTCTACACGGTACGTCTTGGACTGTGGGAGGAAACCGGAGAACCCAGGAAAAACCCACACATTCCACAGTGAAGGTACAGAGACTCCTCACAAAAAACAGTGCTAGAATTGAACTCCAAAACACCTCCAGTTGTAATAATGTCATGCTAACGGCTACACTACTGGTGCACCCAGAAAAAGGCTGTATGCATTCACTCGAGCTCTGCACTTCATGATGATATTCACCCCTTCCCCCAATCTCCTAGGTTCCAAGGAATAACATCTTAGTGCATCCTCCTCTCTCTGTAACTCAGAGCCTCAAGTCCTGGCAGTACCTTTGTAAATCTCTCCCCTTTATTAGGTCTTTCCCAGTCTAACCAGCATCTACGGATTGGCTGCCAGGGACTAGTGGTGTTCCACGACAGTCGGTGTTGAGGCCATTTCTTTTCATATTATACACATCAATGACTTGGTTGATGGAATTGATGGCTTTATGGCTAAGTTTTTGGGGATACGAAGACAGGTGGTATTGGGGAAGCAGGAAGTTTGCAGAAGGACTTGGTCAGGTGAGGAGAATGGGCAAAGAAGTGGGAGATGGAATTCAGTGCTAGAAGGTGCACCATCATACACTTTCATAGAAGGAATAAAGGCATAGCCTATTTTCCAAACAGGGAGCAAATTCAGATTGTCTAAACAATATGGCACCAGCAAACAATGATTCCTCGGGTCATCTTGCAAACAGTCAATCACTTCAGCTTTCTACTAATTATTCTTTTTATCTTGATTTTGTTTTAGAAACTGTTGGAGCTTGTGACTTAGTTTGTGGTTCGAACGGGAGAGCTAGCGTTCTGTTGTCCCTGGTTTGTGGTTCGTTCGGGAGAGCTAGCGTTCTGTTGTCCCTGGTTTGTGGTTCAATCGGGAGAGCTAGCGTTCTGTTGTCCCTGGTTTGTGTTTCGTTCGGGAGAGCTAGCGTTCTGTTGTCCCTGGTTTGTGGTTCGTTCGGGAGAGCTAGCATTCTGATGTCCCTGGTTTGTGGTTCGATTGGAAGAGCTAGCGTTCTGTTGTCTCTAGCTAGCTCTGTTGTCCTCAGGAAAACTCCAGAAGTGTGAGCATGGGCTAACACAACGAGAAGTTCAGCAACGAGACAAGGGGCCATGATCGAGTACACTTCTTGCCAATCAAAGCATCAAGGAAGATTGAAACATCAAAGCAAATGCAGAGGGGAGTGAGTGGTTCTCAGAGCGGCCACTGGTTCGAGTCACCGCCCTCGGAGGGGCCGCTAGATCCCGATGTCAGAAATGTTATCGAAATTTTGAGTTTTATGGATTGGACTGTATTGACCTCTTTCAGTTCTATTTTTTATCCTGTGTTCTTGCCCATTCTTTCTTGTTGCCGACTGGCAGGCTGGGGGTTTGGGTGATCTGTTGGCTTTTGTGCAAGAGAGTGAGGAGAGGTGGGGTTTGCAAGTTTTTGTGTTGCTTTTTTTTTGTACATGGGGGTGGGGAATGATGTCTTTCAACTACTATGGTTTTCTACTAAGGTTCAAAAGGACTTGGGAATCCTTGTCCTCCAAAAGGTCAACTTGTAGATTGAGAATGTGGTAAGAAAGGCAAACACAATGTTAGCATTCACATCAAGGCAACTAGCATATAAAAGAAAGGATGTAATGCTTCCTTAGGCATTCAGACTTGGACTCCTTATCTAAGAAAGGATGTGCTAGGATAACGTATGAGAATACTGTACTCACTGGAGTTCAGAAGAGCAAGGGAAGAATCTCATTGAAACCTATTGAATATTTCAATAGGCCTAGATAAAGTGGATGGGGAGAGAATGTCTCCAATAGTGGGAGAGTCTAGGACCAAAGGACACAGCCTCAAAATACAAAGATGCCTCTTCAGAACAGAGACAAGGACAAATTTCTTTCGCCAGAAGGTGGTGAACCTGTGGAATGCGTGCCAAGCAGCTATAGAAGCCAAGACATTACATATATTTACAGCGGAGTTTGACAGGTTCTTGATTAATAAAAGTGTCAATGACTACGAGCAGGTGGCAGGAGAATGGTGTTAAGAGTAATAAACCAGCCATGATGGAATGGCGGAGCAGACAATGGGCCAAATGGCCTAATTCTGCTCCTAAATCTCATGGTCTAATCCTGTACAGCTGTAACACGACATCCTAGCTCTCTGTACGCAGTGCCCTGACTGATGTAGGCCAGAATGCCAAATGCCATCTTCAACCCTGTCTACCTACAACATCAATTTCAGGGAAGTACGGACCCATATTCCTAGGACCTCTGCCCATAACGCTCCCGGGGGATCTGCCATTTTGTTGTATACCCTACCTTGGTTTGCCATACTTTGGCCCATTTTTCAAGCTGATCAAGTTGCCCCCATAATTTACGGCAGCCTCCTTCACTTTCTATGATACCACCTTTTACAGAATATTCTACAAATTTACGAATCAGCTCATCACATCACAAAAACAACAGCCTCCCCTCCATGGATTATATCTACAATTTCCACTGCCTTGGAAATTCAGCCAGCATAATCAAAGACCCCTCCCACCACGGACTTACTTTCATCTCCCCCATCCCATCAGGTAGAAGATACAAAAGCCAGAAAGGCTCAAGAACAGCTTCCACCCCACTCTTAACAGAAAGATTGGGCTCTCGACCTCACAATCTACACTGTTGTGCCCTTATGCCTTCTGTTACACTTTATTCCGCATTCTATTATTGTTTTACCTTGTTCCACCTCATTGCACTGTCTAATGATCTGATCTGTATGAAGTCTGCAAGACAAACTTTTTACTGTATCTTGGTACCTGTGACAATAGTAAACCAATGTAAGCCTTCCTTGGTACACTTAAATCCACATTATTTCTAAAAACAAAGAGTAATGGTGCTGATTGAACTTGGAACCCTCCACAGAAGTCTAGGGGAAGGAAATCCAAAAAACACGCCATCCTCATGGTGAAATCCACAAGTCCCCAAGCCTACTCCATTCCCCCTCACTTCATCGGGCCAGCTTGCTTTGCCTCGAGGGCAATTGCCTCCCAGCCTCGGTCACTCTCCACCCCTCCATCTGCCAATCAAACTCTCCTCAACCGGACTCAACCACTGCTTTCAAGCTCCCCTCCACTTCTCCATACCAACCAGCTCCCTCAACTCTTTGATATAATTTATTGTTCGTGGCAGCATTACAATGCAAGATCTACAAAAAAATCACCACAAGCTACCAAAAAAATAAACACTAAGAGTGCAAGCTATCTCACGGAGGAGGGGAAAAAGCTGTTCCGAGATTGCTCCTGTAGGTCTTCAGGCTCCTGTAACTCTGCCCTAATGGCAATGAGAAGACAGCATTCCTAGGATGGCAAGGGCCCTTAATGATGGAACACGGAACAGAGAACAGCGCTGGTCTCTAAGTTCAATCTGAAACTTCCCTTCTCCATCGCTCTCCATTTTTCTTTCATCCATGTGCCTTAGAGTCCATTAAATGTTCCTAATGCATCTTCCTCTACCACCACTTGCGACAGTGTGTTAACTTAGCTTTGACATCCTCTTTGTACTTTACTCCATCAGCCTGAAATTATGCCCCGTTGTACTCGCCACTTCAACCCTGGGAAAATGTTTCTGACTGTCCATTCAACCCATGACTTTATCACCCTCTGCACCTCGCTCCAAAGAGAAAGTCCTATTTTGCTCAACCTATCCTTAGGATGCTGCCTTTCTGAGGTACCAGCCATTGAAGAAGTCTTCGATGGTGGGGAGATTGTCTATGATTGAGCTGTCTGAGACCACCTGCAACCTCTTGCAGTCCTATACATAGGAGTCACATTACCAGATGCCGCACGACACGCCGTTTTAAAGTCACAGATCACCAAAACACAGAAACATTCCCTTCGGCCCATACCAAGCTTTAAATCTGCCTCCTCTCACTGACCTGCACCATAGCTCTCCACCCCTCCAATCCATGTACCTATCTAAATTGCACTTAAATGCACATCCACCATTTCCACTGACAAGCCATTCCACACTCCCACCGCCCTCTGAGGGAACAAGTTCCCCCTCAGGTTAATCTGAATAATATCACCTTTAACCATTAACTGATGACATCGAGTTCTAGTTTCACAAAATGTCAGTGAAAAAATTCTTAGTTTCCAGCACTGCCTGATTTTATTTCAAATCTGCTACTCACAGCCCCTCAATCTGGGTTAAACGTTTTAATTCAACAATAAAGAGAAAGAGAGAGAGAGAGAAAAAGAGGAAAAAAAAGAGTAAGAAAGAAGAGCGTGCATGTGAGAAGCTGAGGGAGAGAGGGAGCTTGCACACGAGGGAGCTAGCCGGGGGGGGGGGAGAGAAAGAGGGGGGGAGAGAGAGGGGGAGAGGGGGGGAGAGGGGGGAGGGGGGAGGGGGGGAGGGGGGAGGGGGGGAGAGGGGGAGGGAGAGGGGGGACAGAGGGGGGACAGAGGGGGGACAGGGGGGGGAGAGGGGGGGAGAGGGGGGGAGAGGGGGGGGAGAGGGGGGGGAGAGGGGGGGGAGAGGGGGGAGAGGGGGGGGAGAGGGGGGGGAGAGGGGGGGAGAGGGGGGGGAGAGGGGGGGAGAGGGGGGGAGGGGGAGAGGGGGGGAGAGGGGGGGAGGGGGAGAGGGGGGGAGAGGGGGGGAGGGGGGGAGGGGGGAGAGAGGGGGGAGAGAGGGGGAGAGAGGGGGGAGAGAGGGGGGAGAGAGGGGGGAGAGAGGGGGGAGAGAGGGGGGAGAGAGGGGGGAGAGAGGGGGGAGAGAGGGGGGAGAGAGGGGGGAGAGAGGGGGAGAGAGGGGGGAGAGAGGGGGGAGAGAGGGGGGAGAGAGGGGGGAGAGAGGGGGGAGAGAGGGGGGAGAGAGGGGGGAGAGAGGGGGGAGAGAGGGGGGAGGGGGAAGAGGGGGAGAGAAGGAGAAAGAGAGAGTGAGAGAAAGAGAGGGAGAAAGAGAGAGGGAGAAAGAGAGAGAGAGACAGAGAGAAAGAGAGAGAGGAGAGAGAGAAAGAGAGAAAAGGAGAGAGAGAGAAAAAGACGGAGAGAAAGAGAGAGGAGAGAGAGAGAGAGAAAAGGAGAGAAAGAGAGAAAAGGAGAGAAAAAGAGAAAGAGAGAGAAAAGAGAAAGAGAGAAAAGAGAAAAAGAGAGAGTGTTAAATTTAGATCAAGAGGCTGTATATCAGTCAGAGGCCCTGCACACCTGCTCCAGAGGGAGGAGGAGGTAACAGCACCTCCCTTCCCCCTCCCCAATCGAGGCTACCTGAATGAACCCTTACCCTGGAAATCATCTGCAGACAGCCTGGAGAACTCTGTGGAACATCCAAACGGCCAGGTATGTGGGGCTTTGCCAATTCCCCACCAGGCTCATCTTGGAAGCTTCCCATTGGAGCGTGCTCTGCAGTCTGATCAGCAGGGACAAAGAAGTTGATTTGACTAACCTGGAAGGGTTAGCGGAGAGGGTGTGAAGCGGGACACGCCCACTGCAGCACGGGAACAAGCCGAACCAGTCGGTGTTGCCTGCCAGTCTCCTCCCTCGCATGAACACATCCCCCTCCAAACACACTTCTGCACTGCCTGTGGCAGTCAGCTTTCTGTGAAGCCTCTCCCAAATCTCTGTGGCCAGCTGTCCCAGGCACAGAATTGCACAGGGTCAAGGGAGTCATGCCCTTCAGCCCATTGTCCTTTGCTGGCCCACTCCCACCAATCCCATCTTCCAGCAGTCAACACAGAGATTTCTCTGGTCTGATACAAACTCAGGTTTAATATCACTGATGTGTCAGTGCAAGACAAAAATTACTAAATTATGTTAGAAATATAAAAATATAGAGAGAGAAGGGTAAACAGATTGCAGAATTAAGTGTTACAGTTACAGAGAAAGTGCATTGCAGGTAGACAATCAGGTGCAAGGGCCACAGTGAAGTTGAGGTTCCATCTACAGCAATCAGAATCAGATTTATTAATAGAGACAAGCATCGTGAAATCTGTTTTGTGACAGCAGTACGGTAACAAAGATTACTATTAGTTACAATAAATAAATAGTGCATAACAGAACAGCGAGACTGTAGTGTTCATGGGTTCATGAACTGGTCGGCCATCTGAAAGCACAATGGGAGAAGTTGTTCCTGAATAGCTGAGTTGTGGGCTTTCAGGCATCTGTACTTCCTACATGATAGCAGTAATAAGAAGAGGGCAGGTCCCAAGTAATGAGAGCTTTTAATGATGGACAACCAGAATTTTCATCAACATTGGTCCCATTTACCTACATTTGGCCCACACCTTCTGTCTGTAAGCTTTTTTTTATTTATCCAGTCAGTACTTTCAAGAATGCAAACCTGAACCACAATATATGCATTAGCCACAAATTACCATACCTGACTGAGTCAGTCACACCACACAGAAACCAGCCCTCTGCTACATGCCCACCTATGCCTGCCCCATTTGCTTGCTTTGACTCTAAGCCTTCCCTATCCACGTACCTGTCCAAGTGTCTTTTAAATGTTGTTAATGGACCTGCCTCTGCCAGCTCATTCCACGTGTGGACCAACCCCTTCATGTGGCTGCCCCTCCGGTCCTCTTCCAATCTTTCACCTAAACTCATGTCCTAGTTCTTAAATACCCAGACCTGGGACAAAGACTGTGCGTGTTCACCCCGTCTATGCCCACCATGATGTTATACACCTGATGCACCATCAATAACTCTTGGAGACGTGAGGCGAGATATAGGCTTTTATTGACTGGAAGAAAGAACAAGCAGCAATTGACCACCGCACTACATCCTGGAGACTGAGGCCAGGGCTGTGTCTCCAATCGCCTTTATACCGGGGGGTGTGGGAGGAGCCACAGGAGCAGTCAGCGGGGGGGGGCGTGTCCAGACAGGTATATGTAGTTCACCACAACACCTCTGTAAGGCCTCCTGCACTCCTAATAAAGCCCTAGCCTGTCCAACTTCTCCCTATAATTCAGGCCCTCAGGTCCTGGCAACATCCCTGCAAATCCAAAACATAGGCCTCCGTATCTCTCTCTGCAGCTCACCAGGAGACCGCAGTCAGTGCAGATCAGAGATAACATTTCCTCCTCACTGTCAATCAACACTGGCACACCTCAAGGACATGTACTTAGCCCACTGCTCTACTCTACCCTACAAGCACCGCTCAAACGCCATCTATAAATTTTCTGATGACACTACTACTGGGAAAATTTCAAATGGTAACAAGGCGGCATACAGGAGCGAGGTAGATCAGCTAATTGAGAGGCATCGCAGCAACAATCATGCACTCAATGCTAGTGAGACTGAGGAACTGATTGTGGACGTCAGGAAGGGGAAGTCAAGGCGACATACACATAACAGTCTTCATCAAGCGATCAGAAGTGGAAAGGGTGAGCAGCTTCAAGTTCCTGGATACACCTCAACATATCTGAAGATCCATCCTAGACCTAACATATTGATATAATTACAAAAAAGGCACGGTATTGCGAGTTTCAGGGGACTTGGCGTGTCACCAAAGACTTGTGCAAATGTCTACCATGGAGAGCAGACCGGTTGCATCGCCATCTGGTATGGAGGGGTACAGCTGGTATATATATTACCACAATTTACGTATTCTTTTTTATTTTTATGTATTGCAATAGACTGCTGCTGCAACACTAATTTCATGACATATGCCAGTGATATTAAATCTGATCTGAAATCTTCTCTGCAGAGTCCAATTTAGTGCCACCTTTCCAACAGCACAGGGAAACCAATATTACACACAATAGTCTGTGTGGTCCCACCAACGTTCTGTACAGCAGTATTACATCCCAGCTCCTGTACTCAGTGCCTGACTGATGAAGAAGGTCAGCATGCTAAACACCTTCTCCTCCACCCTGTCTGCCTATGACCACGATGCTCTAGCATTTTCCTCATTTTTGTCTCTCAATCCTTTCATGCCACAATCCAAAAGCAAAAACATGGGGATGCACATTATTGTCTGTCTACACTACGCTTTCTCTGTAGGTGTTACACTTTATTCTCTCACTTGCCTCTGGTTCTCCTCCTCCTGTCCTTTCTCCTCAAGTCCACTGTCCTCCCCTATCACATTCCTTCTTTAGCCCTTTATCTCTTCCACCTCTCACCTCCCAGTTTCTTACTTCACAGCAACACACACAAAATGCTGGAGGAACTCAGCAGACCAGGCTGCATCTTATGGAAAATAGTACCGCCGATGTTTCGGACTGAGACCCTTCGAGGGGTCTTGGTTAGAAACGCTGGCTGTACTCTTTTCCATAGATGCTGCTTGACCTGCTGAGCTCCTCCAGCATTTTGTGTGTGTTGAACAGAATCACTGTTTATTTTGCACTTATTGTTTTAACTTGTTCTACCTTAATGCATGGTGTAATGATCTGATCAGTACAAACAGTATGCAAAACAAAATTTTAAATAGGATAGGGCTTATTGAGAAAGTAAGGAGGCATGGGATCCAAGGGGACATTGCTTTGTGGATCGAGAACTCGCTAGCCCACAGAAGGCAAAGAGTGGTTGTAGTCGGGTCATATTCTACATGGAGGTCGGTGACCAGTGGGGTGCCTCAGGGATCTGTTCTGTGACCCCTACCCTTCGTGACTTTTATAAATGACCTGGATGAGGAAGTGGAGAGATGGGTTAGTAAATTTGCTGATGACACAAAGGTCCGGGGTGTTGTGGATAGTGTGGAGGGCTGTCAGAGGTTATAGCGGGACATTGATAGGTTGCAAAACAAGGCTGAGAAGTGGCAGATGGAGTTCAACACAAATGAAGTGTAAGATGGTTCACTTTGGTAGGTCAAATATGATGGCAGAATATAGCATTAATGGCAAGACCCTTGACAGTGTGGAGGATCAGAGGGATCTTGGGGTCCGAGTCCATAGGACATGCAATGCTGCTATGCAGGTTGACTCTGGGGTTAAGGCGGCATACGATGCACTGGCCTTCGTCAGTCATGGGATTGAGTTTAAGAGCCAAAAGGTAATATTGCAGCGATATAGGACCCTTGTCAGGACTCCCCATTTGGGAGTACTGTGCTCAATTCTGGTCGCCTCACTACAGGAAGGACGTGCAGAGGAGATTTACAAGGATGTTGCCTGGAATGGGGAGCATACCTTATGAGAATAAGTTCAGTGAACTCAGCCTTTTCTCCTTGGAGCGATGGAGGATGAGAGGTGTACAAGATAAGAGGTACTGATCGTGTGAGTAGTCAGAGGCTTTTTCCCAGGGCTGAAATGGCTAGCGCGAGAGGGCACAGTTTTAATGTGCTTGGAAGTAGGTTCAGAGGAGATGTCAGTTTTGCTTACGCAGGAGTGGATATAGCACAGACCATCACAGGCAAAGCCCTTCCCACCACTGAGTACATTTAAATAGCGTGCTGCCATGAGAAAGCAGCATCATCCAGACCCCCACCATCCAGGCCATGCTCTCTTCTCACGGAGTACAGAAGCCTTAGGTCCCACACTAGCAGGTTCAGACAGTTATTACCCTTCAACGATCGGGGTTCCTGAACTGGTGTGGACAACTTCACTCACTGCAACTTCAAAATGATTTCAAACCTACAGACTCAACTTCAAGGATTCTACAACTATATTTCACTGTTTTATTAATATATTTTTTTACTTGCATGATTTAGCTTTTGTATGATGCTTTCAGTATTTATTTATGCATAATTTTTCAAAAATTCCATTGCATTTCTTTATTTTCCATAAATGCCTGCAAGAGAATGAATCTCAAGGTAGTATATTCTGACAGACAGATTTTGATAATAAATTTACTTTGACTTTTCTTTCTCCATTAACAAAATCACCCCACCATCAAGGACATCTTCAAGGCAACAGCATCATTATGAAGGATCCTCCCCACTGAGGACATGCCCTCTTCTCAGTACTACCAACAGGAAGGAGGCACAGGAGCCCGAAGATTCCACACTTAGGAATTCAGTAACAACTTGCACTCTGCCATCTGATTTCTGAACAGTCCAGAAAACTATTTTGCACTTCAATGTTATTGTGTATTTTGTCCTGCAATGTACTGCTGGCACAAAGCTACTACCTTTGAATATCAGTGATAATGAACCTGATATTACGTCCCTGCCCTCCACCACCCCTTCAGAGCAGTGTTCCAACTTCCAACCCCTCCTCTAGAATTGGGGTGAAATATTCCCATTCAGGTTCCCTCTAAACCTCCCAATTTAAACACACATTCTACTATTAAGCTTCTCATGCCCCTTTAATACTGTACACCTCAGTCAGGATCTCCCCCACCGACCCCGGGGGGAATAGACCCGTCCTCTCTTGCGTCACTGGAATGCTTTGTCCCAAGTAACACCATGGAGAATCTCCCCTACACCATCTCCTGTGCAGTCGAGTCTTTGAACCGCTGGTTCACACCACTGAAAGACCTTCACTATGTCAGAGACTGCCACAGTTTCACAAACAGCTGTCAGCTCACCTCGATCAGACAAGGAACACACCATTCAGTTCCTCTCTTGTTAAATCATAGCAAGGTACAGCATGGAAACTGGCCCTTCGCCCACCAAGCCTGTATCAGCTCTGAAACAGCAACTTATAACTGTTTTTATTGCATTTCAACCTTGCTCCCATCAAGTCTCCCCTCCGACCCTGATTCTTTCCCTCACCCATACAGTAGAGGGGCAGATTAAAATAGATGACTCCGCATGTGAGAGGAAAACTGGAGTATGTCGGGGGAAACCCAACCGTTACATGCAAAACCTGTGTGCACAGAGATTTCAGAGGATCTATTCTGGGCCAAACACATTGGTGAAGGCAGCGTGACAGCCGCTCCACTTGGTAAGGAGCTTGAGGAGATTTGGTATGGTCATCAAAAGACTCCTGTAAATTTTCCACAGAAGTACAGTGCAGCGCATTCTGACCGGTTGCATCACTGCCCTGTATGGAGGCTCCAGCACACGGAACACAAGGGGCCCCATTCAGTTGTGCACTCAAGCATCTCCATCATGGACACAACCCTCCACCTCATCGAGGACATCTTCAAGAGGCAATAACTCAAGAAGGCAGCATCCATCACTAAGAATCGTCACTATCCGGGACATGTCTCTCTAATTCCTACCATCAGAAAGGACTTACTGAAGACCCACATGCAACGGTTCAGGAACAGCTTCTTCTCCTCCCCAAGCAGATTTCTGAATGATCCATGAACCCAGGAACACTACCTCATGATTGAATCATTACTGTATCAGTAACTTTTAAGTGCAAAAAAATGTCTTGTTAACTGTACTATTGCCACAAAACAAGAGATTTCCCTCAATCTAAGTCAGTGCTGATAAATCTAAGTCTGAAACACACACACAGAGCTGAAGGTCGGGATTGAATATTGGTCTGCAGAGTGAGTGGCCTTACCCACTGTGCCACCCAGTGCTTCTCCGACCTCACCACCCAAAGATAATCTATCTGCGTGTTCACCTACAAGTTGTGAACAGTACAAAAGACAGGAACTGCGCATGGAGCAGGTTCGTTGTGAACTCGGTGCTCAAGGGCAGGCTGTTGTTTGGCTCATGACATCTCATGCAATCAAACAATTTCTCTGCAGGCACAGCTCTGGGGACAGAGTGCATCAGGCAAGCCTTTCCCACTAACAAGGCAGCGTCTCACGGGGGGTCGGGAGAACAGAGTGAAGTGGCAGCAGAGCGTAAGGTTTCCAGTCACAACCAGCTCAGAGTGCACTCTCGCCTGGTCCCTGGCTCACAGCTGCAGTCAACAGCAAGCCATGTGGAGCAGGTGGCACCCAGTAGGGAAGGAGGGGTTAACAGAGCACGTACAACGAGGGGAGAGAGAAGGAGGGGTGTAGGGGCTGCAGGAAGTTAGAGGCAAAGAAGGGGTGTAGGGGACTGTGTGGGTTGGAGAAAAATCAGAGAGGGAAGGATGTTGGGGCCAAAGGGAATCACAGCGTCATGGGGGTGTAAAGGTCGGGAGGGGGTCATAAGAGACAGGGAGGAGTGCAGGGGCCAGAACAGTGAACAGAAATACCTTCAATCTTGTGTCATCCATGTAATCCTACCTTCCCGAGGGTGATCCTCAGCCCTAAAGTTACAAATACAATGCTGATGTGAGAAGATCTCACATCTACCCCTCAGTCTCCAAATACTTCAACAAATAAACCTACACTTCCTGTGATTAACTGCCCCACTGCAATAGGTAATGGCTCCATTCTACGTGCCTATAAGGGAGTTTGTACATTCTCCTCATAACCACATGGTTTTCCTCCTATATCCCAAACACCAACGGGTTCGGCTAATGAGCTGTGGACATACTATACTGGCACCAAAAGTGTGGGCTGCCCCTTGCACATCCTCGGACTGTGTCGGTCACTGACACAAACAATGCATTTCACTGTGTGTTCGTGTTATAAGTAAAACTGATGTGTAATCTTTAGAAGGCCAATTTCAGATGATCCAACCTTTGCCTGGAGACTGTATGCCCTCTCCTCCTTCCTTTTGAGGTGGTGTCCTCGCACTCGAGCAGTTGCATACAGAAACACATAGCCTTCTTAGTCATCGAAGTATAGCAGGTGAAACAGGCCATTCAGCCCACCATCCGCCGCCTTTTACACCCCACCAGGATTATACCCCTCGGCAGGGTGGGGCTGTGAGTGGCAATCGACCACAGGATCCACACTTCTCTTTGGTGATGTGGGAGGAAACTGGAGCTCCGGGAGAGATGTTAATCATTACTTTTAGTGCCATTTTCAATCATCTTTAGAATGTTGAGGTTAATTAACAGAAAGCTGGAGTTATTGTCTGCAGGGGTTATAACAAGTTTTCTGCAACTGTACAGTTTTATAGACTGACGCTTGGAAGAACTAATGAAATAATCATTGCCCACTTCGTAGTGTCAGGAAGGCAACAAGGGTACTCGACATGGAACAATAGCTAGGCTGTTTCAATGCAGTTTCTTTCCCAGATTGGCAATCATTTAGAATTTTAAATAACTATTATATAGCTTTTTATATCAGATAGCTACAGCTTAGACTGTAAGACATAGGAGCACATCCAGCCTATGAAGTCCGTTCCACCATTCAATTGTGGCTGATGGATTTCTTGCTCAATCCCATTTTCCTGATTTTTTCACCTATATTTTGAGGCCCTTACTAAGAAGGTGCGAACTGCACGCACACATGCCCACACACAAAATCAAGGGATGTGTGTATTTGGAAAAAGTTGTAGGCACATTAGCAATGTTTGAAAGCCATCTTAATTAGTGCGTTGACAGAAGAGAGTAGGTAAAATGCAGACAGCTGCCTGTTCAGCATGGGCCAGGTGGGTTGAAGGGTCTATTCCCCAGCTGTGTGACTTTTTCGCCCCCCCCCCCCCCCGCCCTGAGGCTGGTACCAAGGATAAGCCAGATGTGTACAGGAGCAGTGCAGATATACCACAGCTGGATGTGGGCAAGTGTCTGTGACGATCTGTGGGACAGAGGCTGCTGAGGAGGTAGGCTGGCCACTGAAGAGCGGCACAACAAGGGAGGAGGCCGACTTCTCTGTGTTCACCATCGGCTCCAGGGAAATCAGGCTGCTGAACCTGGAATGCAAGGGGACCAGGAAGAATCTGGTGGTGTCCCTCCAGAATATGGGGCATTGGGGGGGGGGGGGGGGGAGAGGAGGGACTGTACTCAAGGAGGACACTGGAGTTGTCTGTGATGGCATGTGGTTATAAGGGGCAGGGAGGCAGGTAATACGGGACAGGTGAGACTAGCTCACTGGGTAGCACAAAGTTGGGCCAAAAGGCCTATTCGCATGCTGTACGTCTAATAATCTCACTGCAGACACAAGTCACTATCTGTGGGTGGGAGGGAGGGAACCACCCCATGAGGCAGCCGAGGATCCCAGAAACCACCCACTTCCTCCAAATGAATCTCTGCACAGTGGCTCCTCACCCTGCTTCAGACTGCAGCCACAGCCTGAGGTGTTTCCTTCTCCTGTGCTGAAGAGTGCAAACGAGTCACTCGGACGCTGCCTGGAACAGGTGGTAGTTATCGGGAGGGACTGAAGTTATTCATACTGGCACGTACACTCAGTGACCACTTCTTGAGTACACTTACACACCTGGTTGCTAACGCACTAGGCAATCATGTGCAACAACTCAATACATAAAAACATGGTCAAGAGGTTAAGTTGTTAAAAACACAAAATGCTGGCAGAACTTAGCAAGCCAGACAGCATCTATGGGAGGAGGTAGTGACGACGTTTTGGGCCAAAACCCTTCATCAGGAGTGAAGTAACATGGGATGGTCAAGGGGGGATAAGAAGTGGGGAGAGGGATAAAGTAGAGCGCTGGGAAGTGATAGGTTGGAGGGAAATGGGCTAGGGGGAAGGTGGAGAATTATGGGAAATAAAAGAGAAAGATAGGTAGGGATGGGGATAGAGATTATAGTCAGGGGGGAGAAAAGAGAGAGAACCAGACTGAAATAATAGATAGGGATGGGGGTAAGGGGGGGGCAGGGGTATCAACGGAGGTCAGTGAGTTGGATGTTCATGCCGGCAGGAAGGAGGCTACCTAGGCGGGAGATAAGGGATTGCTCCATCGACCTGCGTGGCCTCATCTTGACGGTAGAGGAGGCCATGGACAGACATGTCGGAGTGGGAGTGGTCTGTGGAATTGAAGTGTGCGGCCACAAGGAGATCCCGCCACTGCTGGAGAACAATGCCGGTGTTCAGCGAAACGGTCTCCCAGTCTGCGGCGGGTCTCCCCAATGTATAAATGGCCATATCAGGAACACCGGATACAGTATGTCACCCCAGTTGACTCGCAGGTGAAGTGGTGCCTCACCTGAAAGGACTGTCGGGGGCCTGGGATGGTGGTGAGGGAAGAAGTGTGGGGGCAGGTGTAGCACTCCTTCCGTTTGCAAGGATGAGTGCCCGGAGGGAGGTCCGTGGTGAGGGATGGGGGGGGGGGGGATGAATGGACAAGGGAGTCGCGTAGGGAGTGATCCCTGCGGAAAGCCGAGAGTTGGGGGGTTGGGAGGGGAAGATGTGGCTGGTGGTGGGAGGTGGCGGAAGTTACGGATGAAGGGAGGCCCCTTTCTTTAAAAAAGGAAGACATCTCCTTTGTCCTAGAATGAAAGGCCTCATCCTGAGAGCAGATGCGGCAGAGGCGGAGGAATTGAGAGAAAGGGATAGCATTTTAAGTTGTTGTTCAGACCGAACATCAGAAAGGGTAAGAAATGTGACCTCAGTGACTTTGACCATGGAATAATTGTTGGTGCCAGACAGGGTGGTCCGAGTATCTCAGAAACCAATTGGGGATTTTCACACACGAGTCTCTGAATTTACAGACAATGGTATGATAAACAAAACCAAAAAATCCAGTGAGCAGCAGTTCTGTGGGCAAAAAACACCTTGTTCATGAGCGAGGTCAGAGAATGGCCAGACTGGTTCAAGCTGTCAAGGCAACAGTAAGTCAAATAGCCACTCATTACAGTAGCGGTGTGCGGAAGAGCATCACTGAATGCACGACATGTTGAGCCTTGAGGTGGATGAGTTATGCAGCAGAAGACGATGAACATGGCTCCTTTATTAGGTACAGGATACTTAATAAAGTGGCTACTGAGTGCAGGAGGCTGAAGGGAGACCTTGGAGAGGATTATAAAATTATGCAGGGCAATTTATAATATAGATGGGGCCAGAATCTTTCTCACAGGACAAAGACTGAGGGTGCTTTGTCAGACTTGGTTTGCTTCCTCTGCAGCATCAGGGTCCGAAGAGAAACCTGAAGAAGTTTAGTAGATTACAAAAGTGGGATGTAGATCAGTTGTAGGTATGGACAGAGATGGCAGATGGAGTTTAATCCAGCCAAATGAGGTGTCGCATTTTGGGAAATCAAATGTAAAGGGACAGTATACAGCTAATGGCCAGACACCTAACAGTACTGATGTACAGTGGGATCCTGGAATCCAGGCCCATAGCTCCTTGGAAGTGGCTGCACAAGTTGACAAGGTGGTAGAGGAGGTGGAATGAGTTCTTCCCTTTATTAGACAAAGCAATGAGGTCAAGAGACAAGAAGTTATGTGGCAGTTTTATAAAACTCTGATTAGGCCACATCAGCAGTATTGTATTCAGTTCTGATCACTTTGTTAAAGGAAGGGTATGGAGGCTTTAGAGAGGATGCAGAAGAGGTTCACCAGGATGCTGCCTGGATTAAAGAGCATGTGCTTGAAGGAAAAGTTGGGAAAGGTTGGGTTGTTTTCTCTGGAGTATCAGAGGCTAAGAGAAGACCCGTATAAGATCATGCCAGCCATAGGTAAAGTAGACAGCTGGTATCTTCCTCCCCAGGGTCAAAATGTGTAACACTAGAGGGCGGGAATTAACGGTGAGAGGGGAAAAGTTTAAGGGAGTTTAACACAGTGCTCGGTGCCTGGAATATACTATTGTGAAGGTGGTGGAGGAAGAGACAATAGAAGTCTTCAAGAGGCTTAAATAGGTACGTAAATATGTAGAGAATGGAGGGATATGGACATAGGCAAAAGGGATTAGGGTAGTTAAGTGTTTACCAGCGTCATTAGTTTGGCACAACAAGGGGGGGCCGAAGAGCATGGCTCTAGGTGCTTTGCTCTGTATCAAGGATCTAGTCTCCACCACCTTCAGAGAATCACTATCCTCCAATAGAAGAATGTTCTGCACACCTTCAATTTAAACAACAGGGGTGCTGTTTTGCCATTACAGCTCCCCCCCCCACCCCCACCCTGCCAACCTTCATTTCAAAGTATATATGACCAGCAGGATGGATTTGCCAACGGCTGAGGCTGCAAGTGAGGATTCTGCACCTAGGATCTCAAACCCAAAGAAAATTCACTCCAGTGAATACAATGATGTCTACTTTGCAAATCCTATTGGCACACATGCCAGCAGCAATGGACATTTCAAACTTCATCTGCAGTGAGAGAACAAGGGCTCAAGATAAGCTTAGGCTAGATTCGTTAAAATCAGCTCTATTAATAACAATTGTACAATGAGATTTAAAATGTTTCCGTGGACTACGGAATTCCTGCTGGATAAGCCCACCTCTGCAGACATCTTCCGCCATGTGAGGCCTGTTTCCAGCAGGATTTCTAACCTGGAAACTGTTTGGTAATATGAACAGCTCTTGAGAATTGAACCCTGATGTGACCTAGGACATCCCTTTCCCTCTATGATCAGATGGACAGAACATAGAACTGAGGGGCCTCAGAGTACAGGTGCATAGTTCACTGAAAGCAGCATCACAGATAGACGGAGTGGTGAAATAGTCTGCTTGTGACACAGCTTTCAATGAACTATGTACCTGTTAGGTTCCTGAGTAAAGGAGTTGGGAAGTTACACTGCAAGTGTACAAGTTATTGGTGAGGCCACAGTTGGGACGTACCGACAGTTTTGATCAGCCTGTTTTAGAAAGTACATGGTTAAATTGGAAAGAGGACAGAAAAGATTTCCAAGGATGTTGCCAGGACTAGAGTGTCTGAATTATTGGCCAGGCTGAATCTTTATTGTTTGGGATTTAGAAAGATGAGGAGATAACCTGACAGATATGTTTAAAATAAGATAGGACAATTAGGGTGAGATGGCCAGTAACAGTCTTTTCTCCAGGGTAGGGGAATCCAAAACTAAAGGACATGGGTGACAGGAGGAAAGATTCAAAAGGGACCCAAAGGGCAACTTTTTCACCCAGCGTATATGGAACAAACTGCCAGAGAAAGAGGTTGAGGAGGTACATTGGGTTCATTTAAGAAGCACTTGGGATAGGCTCATGGTGGGATAAGGGACTATGTGCACGCTGCTGCATGGACTGCTTGGGTCGAAGGGCCTTTACCTGTGATGTACAGCTCAATGCATCAGCCTACCTATCTCTTAAGGACATGTGTGCAGAAAGGTGCCAGAGTAGGTAGGGCCAGTAACACCACAAACGATCCCACTCACCCTGCTCACAGATTGTTTGTCCCACTTTCATCAGGGAGGAGACTACTTTGCATCCCCGCCAGGACCATGAGATTCAAAAAGTTACTTTCCCCAAGCAGTAAGGCTGATCAACACCACTACCCACTGACCCACCCTTCAACCACCATAGTCACTTTATTATTTCCAGCCATAGCCACATTATGTACAGACACACCTGTGCACAGTGTCACTTTACAGATACCATCAATGTATAAAAGTTATCTTGTGTATTTAAATGTATTGCATATTTTTATTATTCTTTCGTATCTTGGTATCTTATTGAGTTTTTTTTGTGTTGCATCGAATCCAGAGTAACAATTATTTCGTTTTCCTTTGCACTTGTGAACTGGAAATAACATTAAACTATCTTGAACCTATGATTGTTTGAGATGCTGACTGACCCACAGAGTACCTTCAGCAGTTGGATTTTGTATCCACTGAGGAGGCCTGTGATACAGGGTGAGCTTACGTTTCTACAAAACTGTCTGAATCACAAGTTCTCATAATGCAAAGCCACATCACCTAACTATGTGCAAAGAAACGTGATGTGAAAAATAAATTCTGTGCATATTTATATTGATCTTCAGAGGGTTGAGAACATCACCGATACCCTGTCCAGGTCCAACCACAGACGCCATCGACAAGAAAGCTCAATGCCTCTACCTCCTCAGGAAATCTGGCATTGACCCTCACCAATTCTTACAGATGCACCACAGGAAGCATCCCATTTGGATGCTTCACGGCTGCATACAGCAACTGCTCTGCCTCTGACTGCAAGAAACGGCAGAGTTGTGGACACAGCTCAGCACTTCACAGAAACCGGCCTCTGCCCCGTGGGCCGTCTGCACTTCCCACTGCCTCGGTAAAGCAACCAGCATAATGAAAGTCCCCACCTAACCCAGACGTTCCCTCTAAATGCATAAGAGCACCTACCACCAGGCTCAGGGACTGCTTCTACCCTACTGTCCCAAGACAACTAAATAGCTGCCTAGTACGATAAGATGGATTCTTGACCTGAGGATCTACCCCATTATGATATGGCACCATGAACATGACCTCACTATTTTACTCCCTTAATATATTTTCTTTAAAAACATGCAGATTTAATTTTGCATTTTATAGGTTTTTTTTTTAAAAAGTATCTTGCACTGCCCCATTGCTGCAAAACAGTAAGTTTCACGACATATGTCAGTGATTATAAACCTGATTCCATCTGCCCTACCTCCCTCATGGTTCCCATTATCCAGATTCCAGCACTGTGTTTCCAGTTATCAACCTCTCAGCTCTTTCCACCTTCATTCTCTCCCACCTGGCTCTACCTTTTCCTTATCTGCATCAACCTAATACTGACCTACCTCCAATCCCAGTGACATCCCCTTGAATCTCTCCTGCACCCTCTCCAGTTGAATAACATCCTTCCTGTAGCTGGGCGACCAGATGCCCTGACTGATGAAAGCCAGCAAGTCAAACACTTTCTTCAGCTCCCTGCCTACCCATGTCACCACTTTCAGGGAACAACACACACAAAATGCCGGTGGAACACAGCAGGCCAGGCAGCATCTATAGGGAGAAGCATTGTCGACGTTACGGGCCGAGACCCTTCATCAGTGATGAAGATGCTTATAGATGCTGCCTGGCCTGCTGTGTTCCAGCAGCATTTTGTGTGTTGTTTGAATTTCCAGCATCTGCAGATTTCCTCGTGTTTGCACTTTCAGGGACCTGTGTATCACTGTTCTACAACATCCTCCAGTGCCTTGGCATGACCACTCCCCACTGAACATCGACAGCTACTCACGACAGATCGTTAAGAGCACCAAATTTCTTGGTGTTCACCTGGCGGAGAAACTCACCTGGTCCCTCAACACCAGCTCCATAGCAAAGAAAGCCCAGCAGAGTCTCTACTTCCTGTGAAGGCTGAGAAAAGTCCATCTCCCACCCTCCCATCCTCATCACATTCTACAGGGGTTGTATTGAGAACATCCTGAGCAGCTGCACCACTGCCTAGTTCGGAAAGTGCACCATCTCGGATCGCAAGACCCTGCAGCGGATAGTGAGGTCAGCTGAGAAGATCATCGGGGTCTCTCTTCCCGCCATTACGGACATTTACACTACACGCTGCATCAACAAAGCAAACAGCATTATGAAAGACCCCACGCACCCCTCATACAGACTCTTCTCCCTCCTGCCGTCTGGGAAAAGGCTCCGAAGCATTCGGGCTCTCACGACCAGACTATGTGACAGTTTCTTCCCCCAAACTATCAGACTCCTCAATATCCAGAGCCTGGACTGACACCTCACTGCCCTATTGTCCTGCTTATTATTTATTATAATGCCTGCACTGTTTTGTGCACTTTATGCAGTCCTGAGTAGGTCTGTAGCCTAGTGTAGTTTTTGTACTGTGTCATGTAACACCATGGTCCTGAGAAAACATCTCATTTTTACTATGTACTGTACCAGCAGTTATAGTCATAATGACAATACTGACTTGACAATTCACTGTGCACATCACGCTGTTTAACTTCCCAAAATGCAACACCTCACACTTAACCCAAATTCAACGCAGTCGATGAACAAAAAGCACAAAAAACATAGACAACTTGTGCAAAAAAAAAACTGAGCAAATAGCCAAAAACTTCTTAATAATACACAAATAAGCATTAAAAATCAAGAACATGAGATGCAGAGTCCTTGAAAATAAATCTATAGGACGAGGGAGTTGTTTGGTGATGAGGTGAGTGACGTTGAAGAGCCAGATGTTTAAGGAGTAATAACTAATCCTGAACCTGGAGTTGTGAGTCCTGAGGCTCCTGTACTTTCTTCCATTTGCTAGCAGTGAGAAGACAGCATGGATTGGCCCAGATGATCTAAAGCCTTCCAGCTTTTCATAATCTTTCTCTCACTATGTTTGACCCTTCACTGGGTCAGAGGAAGATGAAACACAAGACACTCCTCCCCACTGGGTCAGAAGAAGATGAAACACAAGACACTCCTCCCCACTGGGTCAGAGGAAGATGAAACACAAGACACTCCTCCCCACTGGGTCAGAGGAAGATGAAACACAAGACACTCCTCCCCACTGGGTCAGAGGAAGATGAAACACAGGACACTCCTCCCCACTGGGTCAGAGGAAGATGAAACACAAGACATTCCTCCCCACTGGGTCAGAGGAAGATGAAACACAAGACACTCTTCACTGGGTCAGAGGAAGATGAAACACAGGGCAGTCTTCACTGGGTCAGAGGAAGATGAAACACAAGACACTCTTCACTGGGTCAGAGGAAGATGAAACACAAGACACTCCTCCCCACTGGGTCAGAGGAAGATGAAACACAGGACACTCCTCCCCACTGGGTCAGAGGAAGATGAAACACAAGACACTCCTCCCCACTGGGTCAGAGGAAGATGAAACACAAGACACTCCTCCCCACTGGGTCAGAGGAAGATGAAACACAAGACACTCCTCCTCACTGGGTCAGAGGAAGATGAAACACAGGACACTCCTCCCCACTGGGTCAGAGGAAGATGAAACACAGGACACTCCTCCCCACTGGGTCAGAGGAAGATGAAACACAAGACACTCTTCCCCACTGGGTCAGAGGAAGATGAAACACAGGGCACTCTTCACTGGGTCAGAGGAAGATGAAACACAGGGCAGTCTTCACTGGGTCAGAGGAAGATGAAACACAAGACACTCTTCACTGGGTCAGAGGAAGATGAAACACAGGACACTCCTCCCCACTGGGTCAGAGGAAGATGAAACACAGGACACTCCTCCCCACTGTGTCAGAGGAAGATGAAACACAAGACACTCCTCCCCACTGGGTCAGAGGAAGATGAAACACAAGACACTCCTCCCCACTGTGTCAGAGGAAGATGAAACACAGGACACTCCTCCTCACTGGGTCAGAGGAAGATGAAACACAAGACACTCTTCCCCACTGGGTCAGAGGAAGATGAAACACAGGGCAGTCTTCACTGGGTCAGAGGAAGATGAAACACAAGACACTCTTCACTGGGTCAGAGGAAGATGAAACACAAGACACTCCTCCCCACTGGGTCAGAGGAAGATGAAACACAGGACACTCCTCCCCACTGGGTCAGAGGAAGATGAAACACAGGACACTCCTCCCCACTGGGTCAGAGGAAGATGAAACACAAGACACTCCTCCCCACTGGGTCAGAGGAAGATGAAACACAAGACACTCCTCCCCACTGGGTCAGAGGAAGATGAAACACAGGACACTCCTCCCCACTGGGTCAGAGGAAGATGAAACACAAGACACTCCTCCCCACTGGGTCAGAGGAAGATGAAACACAAGACACTCTTCACTGGGTCAGAGGAAGATGAAACACAGGACACTCCTCCCCACTGGGTCAGAGGAAGATGAAACACAGGACACTCCTCCCCACTGGGTCAGAGGAAGATGAAACACAAGACACTCCTCCCCACTGGGTCAGAGGAAGATGAAACACAGGACACTCCTCCCCACTGGGTCAGAGGAAGATGAAACACAAGACACTCCTCCCCACTGGGTCAGAGGAAGATGAAACACAAGACACTCCTCCCCACTGGGTCAGAGGAAGATGAAACACAGGACACTCCTCCCCACTGGGTCAGAGGAAGATGAAACACAGGGCACTCCTCCTCACTGGGTCAGAGGAAGATGAAACACAGGACACTCCTCCCCACTGGGTCAGAGGAAGATGAAACACAAGACACTCCTCCCCACTGGGTCAGAGGAAGATGAAACACAAGACACTCCTCCCCACTGGGTCAGAGGAAGATGAAACACAAGACACTCCTCCCCACTGGGTCAGAGGAAGATGAAACACAAGACACTCTTCACTGGGTCAGAGGAAGATGAAACACAAGACACTCTTCACTGGGTCAGAGGAAGATGAAACACAAGACACTCCTCCCCACTGGGTCAGAGGAAGATGAAACACAGGACACTCCTCCCCACTGGGTCAGAGGAAGATGAAACACAAGACACTCCTCCCCACTGGGTCAGAGGAAGATGAAACACAAGACACTCTTCACTGGGTCAGAGGAAGATGAAACACAAGACACTCTTCACTGGGTCAGAGGAAGATGAAACACAGGACACTCCTCCCCACTGGGTCAGAGGAAGATGAAACACAGGACACTCCTCCCCACTGGGTCAGAGGAAGATGAAACACAAGACACTCCTCCCCACTGGGTCAGAGGAAGATGAAACACAAGACACTCCTCCCCACTGGGTCAGAGGAAGATGAAACACAAGACACTCCTCCCCACTGGGTCAGAGGAAGATGAAACACAAGACACTCTTCACTGGGTCAGAGGAAGATGAAACACAAGACACTCCTCCCCACTGGGTCAGAGGAAGATGAAACACAAGACACTCCTCCCCACTGGGTCAGAGGAAGATGAAACACAGGACACTCCTCCCCACTGGGTCAGAGGAAGATGAAACACAAGACACTCCTCCCCACTGGGTCAGAGGAAGATGAAACACAAGACACTCTTCACTGGGTCAGAGGAAGATGAAACACAGGACACTCCTCCCCACTGGGTCAGAGGAAGATGAAACACAAGACACTCCTCCCCACTGGGTCAGAGGAAGATGAAACACAGGACACTCCTCCCCACTGGGTCAGAGGAAGATGAAACACAAGACACTCCTACCCACTGGGTCAGAGGAAGATGAAACACAAGACACTCCTCCCCACTGGGTCAGAGGAAGATGAAACACAAGACACTCCTCCCCACTGGGTCAGAGGAAGATGAAACACAAGACACTCCTACCCACTGGGTCAGAGGAAGATGAAACACAAGACACTCCTCCCCACTGGGTCAGAGGAAGATGAAACACAGGACACTCCTCACTGGGTCAGAGGAAGATGAAACACAGGACACTCCTCACTGGGTCAGAGGAAGATGAAACACAGGACACTCCTCACTGGGTCAGAGGAAGATGAAACACAGGACACTCCTCACTGGGTCAGAGGCACATTCTTCTCACTGGAGGGTTACTCCTATCAGTACTTGGCTAACTTAGCCCACACACGTATGCACACTCACACGCGCGCACACACTCTTTCTCACTCAATCGCACATCTTGACATTTCACATCACTGTTTTTCCAGGCAGCTGGAGGCCATTCCACACATCCAGACTGTATCCTCAATCCCTAGTAATCCGCCGTAATCCTTTCCCTCTCACGCATCTGTAAGCTTCTCTTGGCTTTCCTCCCACCACTGTAGGTTACAGGATTTAGGAGGATCTCCTTCACCCAGAGAAGTGCATATCTAGATCACAATGCCAGAGAGTGTTGGGAGTAGGGGCGCTCTCTAAAATATCCAGGTGAGTACTTGTATCATCCAGGTATAGAAGGAGCAAGTGCTGGGAGACAGATATGCAGCTTGGGAACGGGTCCCTCAATCCAACTGATTCAAGCTGACCAAGATCACCAGCCACTTGCCCCTAGTTCTATTGTGTGACCCTCATCCCTCTCAACCTGAAAGCGTACACCACCAGGCTCAAGGGCAGTTTCAACCCCGCTGCTGTGAGATTATTGATTCATTCCCTAGCACAATAAGATGGACTCTTGTCCTCATAATTCTATCTGCCTGCAGTGTACTATCTCTCTGTTACACTTTATTCTGCACTGTGTAACGACCTGATATTTCCGCTGTTATCTTGGTGCACGTGACAATACAGGAACATCACTGAATGCGTCCTGACCAGCTGCACTTCTGTCTCTGCCTGAAACATCAACTGTTTACTCTTTTCCATCCATGCTGAGCTCCTCCAGCATTTTGCTTGTGTTACTTTTGATTTCCAGCATCTGTAGATTTTCTCTTATTTCTGCATCACTGTCTGGGACAGAGATTTGCAAGACATCTGACCACACAAGTCCCTAAAAGGTCCCACAGCAAGGACTGCTGAGAGGATCATCACTCTCATCCACCCACCAGAGAGAATCTTCTAGAATGCTGCATACACAGGCTCTTAATATTGTCAATGATCCCCTCACCACCCCACCTGTCCAACAATCCCTTTGACCCTGTACCATCAGGCAAGAGGTACTGTAGCATTAGGATAGGAAACAGCTTCTTCCCCCAGACCACAAGACAACTGAACTGGCTGCCATCAGCCAGGTCTCATCACATACGAAGCACCAGTAGCACTCTTCTGTTTGCCTTTTAATTTGTCTCTTAACCGTAGCTGATTATTTGTTAAGTTATTTGCGCTAATATTACTTCATGTGATGTGTATGTGAATTATACGTACTGTGTCATGCACCTTGGTACGAAGGACCATTGTTTCATTTGGTACTACACATGTTCAAAGTAAATTTATTTTCAAAGTACATCATATACTACCCTGAAATTCAATTTTTGCAGGCATTCACGGTAAATTCAAAGAAACACCACAACAACCACCAATGTACAAAAGACAACAAATTCTACAAAAAAAACACAAATAAGCAAAAAATATCAAGAATGTGAGCTGACAAGTCCTTGGAAGTGAGTCCATCAGTTATGGGGTGAATGAGGTTACCCCCTCTGGTTCAAGAGGGCAATCGCAAAAAACTTGAACTTGAATAATAAAGGTATTCCAATTCCCAATTCACGTCTGTTCAAGTGCTTTTTAAAAGTTATTAATGTAACTGCCTCAACCAGGTCCTCTTAGTTTTATAGAGACCACCCTTGGTTAGAATATTGAATACAGGAATTGGTTACAGCTGTACAAGATGTCCATGAGACCACACAGAGTATTGTGTGCAGTCCTGGTCACCCAGCTGCAAGAATGTCATGAAGCTGGAGAGGATGCGGGCAAGATTCACTAGGACTGGAGGGCTGGAGTTATAAGGAGAGACTAGACAGGCTGTGACTGTTTTCCCTTGGAACGAAGGAAGCTGAAAGTGACCTTATAGAGGTTTATAAAACCATGAGGGGAGCAAATAAGGTGGCCTTTTTCCCCAGGATAGGACAGTCTGAAACTAAATGGCAAGGACTTGAGGCAAAGGGCAAGATTTAAAGGGGTTCTGAGGGGGCAAGTATTTCATGCAGAGAGGGGGTCGATATACGAAGGGAGTGGTTTTGGCAGGTACAGTTATATTTAAGAGACACTTGGACAGGTACATGGGACATAAGAATGCACGTGGGACTATGTGAGCTAGGGAAATTAGTCGGCAAGCCCAAGTTGGACTGAAAGACTTGTGTTGGTGCTATACAACTATGTAAGCTAACATTATCTGAATATCTAAAGTTAATGGACACAGCCCACTCCATTAGGGGTAAAGCCCTATTCACCATCAAGAACATCTACATGAAATGCTGTCGAAGGAAAGCAGCATCCATCATCTTGGACATCCACCACCCACAACATGCTCCCTTCTCACTCGTGCCATCAGGAAGAAGGTACAAGAACCTCAGGACTCACACCACCAGTCTCTTAAACCAATGGTGATAACTTTACTCAACCTCACCAGCTCTGTCAGTGGTTCCCACAACCAATGGACTCACTTTAAAAGGCTCTTCTCATGTTCCCACTATTTATTACTTATTTATTATTATTTTTGTGTTTGTACAGTTTGTTGCCTTTTGCACGCTGGTGGAACGTCTAAGTTGGTATGATTTTTCATTGATTCTATTAAGGTTATTATTCCATTTTGGATTTACTGAGTATGTCCACAAGAAAATGAATCTCTGGGTTCTACATGGCAAATTTACTCTGAGTTTTGTTCTGCTGTTAGAAGTTCTTGTGACGCATTCTCAGGCATGTCCTTTCCTCTGGGTACAGGAATCTAAAACAAAGGGCGTAGTAGGTCACAGGTCAGAAAAAAGATTTTAGAAGACACTAAAAGAGACACACAGCAGACGCTGGAATCTGGAGCAAAAACACAATCTGCTGGGGGAGCTCAGTGTCTGTGGACGTTTAATGAATGACAGTGGAGAGGGGCAGTTGCTGGATCCGGAGGAGGGGGGGACCTGGCAAAGCCAATGCAACTACCAGACAGTTCTGCTGGTGAATGTCAGGGAAGAGGGGGATGTGCAGTCGGGCAGGCAGCTGTAAAGGAGAAGTGATGGGACATGGAGGGGCTGCAGCCAGTGTCCAAGGGCTGCTGTCTGGCTTCTGCAGAGTTGAGGTCAGTCCGTCACACTACCATGACAGAGAATTTAAATTTTTCCACCGTAAAACATAGAACAGTTGTTAAAATCACATACTTGCACATTAAGATTATTTTTGACAGGAATAGGCCATTCGACCCAACAAAGCTTGCCAAATTCCTATTGACAAAGTGTGTTGAAATAACTATCCAGTTTAGATTCGCAAGTCTAACCACACAATTATGTAGTTTGTTCCATGTGCCCACAACTTGTGGTGTAAAGAAATGTTTCCTGACGTTAGTCTGAAATCTCCCCTAACCAGTCTCCATCTATGGCCTGGTGTCCTTGATGATGGATTAGTTTTGAAGTAGCAGCTGGCATGCCTTATACCCTTAATGATTTTGAATACTACTAACATGTCTTCTCTCACTCTATGTCTACTAGACTAAAAACATTTAATTCTTCCAATCTCCCTTCATAGCGCATACCCTGCAGAACTGGAATGAGCCCAGTCGCTCTACTCTGGACTCCCCAGTGCCTTCACATCCCTCACACAATATGGGAAACCAAAACTGCACACAGTACTCATGGTGTGGCCTCACAAATGCATTACACAGCTTAAAGAGAACATCTCTAAACTTGAACTCCAGTGTGTGCGTTATATAGCCCAATATTCTGTTCACCGTTTCGTGAGTTGTGCAGATGTCGATAGTGATGAGTCTATCAAGACGGCCAAATCCTTCTCAACAGTGCACTTTCTAACTAAAGACTCCCCTCCCACACTGTATATTTACACCTAATATTTCTACTTCCTATATGCAATAATTTATTTTTACTTACATTGTTTCATCTGCCATATTTCTGTCCATGTCTAGATTTTTAGATTTAACTGTATTGATTCTGCTGCCTGAATGTTATTAGCCCGTATCCCTAATTTTGTGCCATCTGCAAACTTTACTAGTTTATTTGTTACATGCTTATCCAAATTATCAATGTAAGTTAAAAACGGCCCCAAAATTGATCCCTGCAGAACCCCACTCTTAATATCTTCTAGATGTAAAAACAATCCTATCATAACTCTTCTTCTGTTTTTGAGCCAATTCTGACCCATTCACATACCAAACCCTGAATCCTGTAATTTGATTATTAACCTCTCATGGGGTACCTTGTCAAAAGCCTTCTGAAAGTCCCAGGAAATGATATCAACTGCCCTATTGTTATCATAAATTTTAGTTGCCACTTCATAGAACTCTAGCACATTAGTAAAACACGATTTCCCCTTTCTGAACCCATGCCATATGAATCAGTGAGTCTGCACTTGGGAGTACCATGCACAGTTTGGCCACCCTTAAAAGAAACATGTAGCTCAACTAGAAAGTGTGCAGAGGAGATTTGAGGAAGTTGCTTAAACTAGAGTTATATGGAGATGTTGGCCAGGCTAAAACTTCATTCCTTAGAACGCATGAGGGCCAACCTTATAGAAATATTCTGAAGAACTGACAGGGTGGACAGTAACAGTCTTTACTCCAGGGTAGGGGTCTCCAAAATCAGAGGGCACAGGGAAAGATTTAAAAAGAACTCGAGGGGCAACTTTTCCACTGAGGTATTGAGTAGCTGGAATGAGCTGTCAGAGGAAGTGGTGCACTCACATCACTGAAGCACCTGGACAGGTACGAGGAGGAGGTGAAGAGCGTGGAGGGAATGGGACTAGACGGATGGGCCCTGTGGCCAGTGTGGACTGGATGGGACAATGGCCTGCATGTGTTCTATGTCTCTGACGCTATCAGCACAGCACAAAGCTCATAATATCGTACAAAACTAGAAAATAGTATTTCTATCTTAAAACAAAATGATAAATCATTTCAACGCAAAAAATAGTAGACAACTAAGCCTTGTTTATCATTCCTATATCAAAGGGACACAGATATCGCCAATGTTTATTGCCTATAATAAACAGCCCTCACATCAACAAGTCAGTTAAAGACACACTGTGCCATTGTTTATAGACCTCACTGGTTTCAGATAGCACATATCTTTACTTGAGAAGTTTAGTGATCCAGATGGGTCTTTACAACAATGGTTGCCAAGACCAGTTTTTTAAAAATTTTCTTTTGGGTTGGGGGGGGGGGGGGGGGGGAACAACATCTGACCACACTTGGGAGTATTATGTTCAGTTCCAGTCATCTCAGTTTAGAAAGAAAGTGGAAACTTTAGAAGGGGGTACAAAGAGCTGCATGTACTTGCAGATGACACGAAGGTTAGTGGAACTGACACATCACAGCTGAGCCTAGAAGTGGCAGATGGTGTTCAACCTGGAAGAGCGTGAAGTGAAACACTTAGGGAGATCAAACTTGAAGGAAGAATAGAGGACTAACATCAGGAGTCTTAGCAATGTGGAGGGACAGAGGGATCTTGGGGTAAACATCTGGGGTGTTGACGATCATTATTCGGGGAATTGAGTTCAAGAGCTGCGAGGTAAGACTGCAGTCCTATAAAATCCTGGAGTTGGAACAGTGGGTTCAGTTCAGGTTGCCTCATTATAGGAAGCTGGAAGCTTTCGGGACGGTGCACAGGAAACTTACTGAATATGAGAAGTTTAGTGAGTTAGGCTTTTTACTTTGGAGCAAAGGAGGACAAGAGGTGACTTGATAGAGGTATCATAAATAGAGCAAACAGCCAGCACCTCTTCCCCAGGGCAGAAATGATTAATATAGGAGGATATACTTTTAACATGTGACGACACTTGTTGGCTGCCCCCAGCCCATCCTTGGCTGTGTTGATTGTTAACACACGTGATGTGTTTCACTTACGAAATGCTGGAGCAACTCAGCAGACCAGACATCATTAGCACCTGACCTTGCCTGACCCAAGGTCCTCCAGCACTCTGTGTGTTGCTTGGATTTCCAGCATCTGCAGATTTTCTCGTTTGTGATATATTTCACTGCATACTTCAATGTACACAAGATTTTTAAAAATCTGGATCTGATCAGAGAAAAGTATACAGGGAGGGGTGTCAGAGGCAGGTCTTTTTTTAAAACACTGGATGTGTAGAATGTGCTGATACAATAGGGACATTTTTGAGAGGCTCATAGATAAGCACGTGGATGAAAGAAAAATTGAAGATTATGTAGGAGGGAAGGGTTAGATCGATCGCAGAGTAGGTTAAAAGGTCAGTACAACATCAGAGCAAAGGGCCTGTACTGTTCTACATTCAATACTGATTCCACAAACAAAAAGGAAATAGCGCAACGACTGTGGGAGATTTAGAAGTACAGGCAAAACTTACTGTAACTATACAGGGTCTCTGTGAGACCACATCTAAGCTGCTGTGTACCGTTTTGGTATGTTGACCCCACCATATACTTGCTGTAAATGTAAAGAATAGCAAAGGCTTATCAGACCGGGCCTGGAACAGCAAGGTTTGAGACACGAGGTGGGTTTTGACAAATTAGATACATAAGAAGCGCAAAGTCCTTCAGCACAGAAACCTTCGGCCCATATAGTCTGTGCCGACCTGACCTTCTGCCTGGTCCTACACGTGGGTTACATCTCTTCAAACACCCATCATTCCCATATCTAACCAAATTGATCTTCAATGGTGCAACCAAACCCAGATCTACCACTTCCACTGGCAGCTTGAACCACGCTCTGAGTGTAGAAGTTTCCCCTTAGGCTCCCCTTAAATATTGCACCTTTCACCCTAAACCCATCACCTCCAGTTCTCATCTCACCCCACACGAGGGGAAAAAGTCTGCAAGTGTTCAGCAGGTACCTGTCATCATTTTGCATTGGCCCACCCACAGCGTTCAACAGTCTGGATGCAGGGAAGATGTCCCCCACATCTGGAGAGAGGAGGGCAAGTAGGTCATCATCTAAAAGTATGCGGTCAAGGGTTCAGGCCAGAGACGGGGAGGAATTTCTCCACACAGTTTTGGGAATCTCTTTCCTGAGGCCTTTCCAACCCAGTGACACCTTGATATGCGTCTGAGCGTTAAGGAGATAATGGTTTTGATAAAGATTAACCGTGGGCCATTCCCACCCTCCATAGGTAGTATCCACAGTGTGCTGTGCCTCAAGACGGCAACGTCCATTGTCAAAGATCCTCACCATCCAGATCATACCATCTTCTCACAGCTCCCACCAGACACAGGACACAGCAAGCAACAGCAACAAAACAAGCCCTTTTCCTCCCACCCATACAGACTCCCAGACAGGGCTCCACTGTACACAAACTCCAGATATCCATGTCCAGACTTCAAATCTTTGGCATCAACGTCCAAACCACCAATGACAAGGGCACGTCTGGAGCTCAGGGCCCCATAATTCATGATTCTGGGTGTCAATACCCAAAAATCAATCTGAAACCTGGAGTCCCTGGAGCAACAACCTTGCACTCAGTGTCAGTAAGACCAAGGAATTAGTTTCAAGTTGCTGGGTGTCAATATCTCTGAGGATCTATCCTGGGCCCAATGTATTGATGCAATTACAAAAACATGCCCCCATATTTCATTAGGAGTTTGAGGAGACCTGACATGTCACCAAAGACACCAGCAAATTTCTACAGATGTACCGTGGAGAGCAATTAGACAGTGCCTGGTATGAAGGCACAGGATTGCGAGAGGCCTGCAGAGTAGACTCAACGGGCAGCACCCATCACCAAGGGCTCTCACCATGCTCTCTTCTCAATGCCACCATCAGGGGTGAGGTACAGGAGCCTGAAGGCCCATACTCAGTGATTCAGCCTCTGTTGTTAGATTTACGAATGGCCTCACTATTTTGTTCTCTCTCTCTCTCTGCACTGTTTAATGTTACTTAGCATAAATTACAGTAACTTATGTACTGCACTGCTGCAAAGCAACAAGTTTCACAACATGTAACAATAAACCTGATTCTGACTCTTTAACACACACGTGGGGAGCCACGCTGCCTGTGAGACAGACGCACGGGGATGTTTTCCCACTGACAAAAGCAAGCGTTCTGATGAAGGGTCTTGGCCTCAACCTTGGCTGTTTATTTCTTCCCATAGATGTTCCATGACCTGCCGAGTTCTTCCAGGAAAAGGTGTTAGTCCCACCTTTATTCTGATTATAAATCCTGTTTGTAACTTAAGGATGTCAATACCCAATTACTTGCTCATCCCAATGGCAGCTACCAGGGCCTCCTTCCTCCCTGCCTCCTCTTCTTCCAGCCCTCCAGACACTGCAGGTAAGCAGTGGAGATATTCGGGTACCCTCTGTCGAGCTGATAGGGTTGACATACCGAGTTCACACACGGGTTTCAAGTGACGCCATGCACCACTCACTGCATTTCGAGATGGAAACGCTAGTAGTTGCCTCTGCTGCTCCAACAGAATGCTTCCGTAGTTTTTGAAGCAGTAAATTGAGTGTGGCAGGGAGTCATGTTAACTTATCCCATCTCAATCCCATTGAACAAACGTTGCTTTTTGCAAATCCAACAGAAACTGAGCAATAAAAATGTTGGATCTAATGCTCCCCAATTATATACTTCCTAATTCCATCTTCCCTCCACTTAATCCTCTGCCCACATTCTCCCTACCACAAGCCCACTACCAGGCAGCTCTGCACTGCAACCCGTTGCAACGTTAGACCAGCGCTGCAACCGTTGCAACGGAAACAATGCAACACTTTAAAAAAGTTGCTGCATTCAACCCAGCGCCTTCAGTGCAACTCACACGCGCAAAATGGCAGTGCAATGCATTCAATGCAGCAGATCTAACGCGGAATGCACCTGGCTGCAACAAATGCAGGAACAAACAATATGAATGCAACTGCAGGACATCTGGAGGCGGCTGCGCGTTGAATGCAATGGATGCATTGCAAAGGTCTCGGTACAACACGGGCTGCAGGATTTGCCGCTGCCCGCCCGCCCGCGCGCGCGCGCGACCAGGACAAAGGGCGCGCGCCCCGGGGTTTACCGCCACCGCGCGCCCGCGCGCCCCCGCCTCCCTCCCGCGCCACCCTGGCCCAGTCACCTCGCTGCCGCTCCCGCCAAACAGCTGCTCGAAGCGGCTGAGTCCGAGCTCCAAGCGGCCGAGCGCCGCCGATGCCGCATCTTCAGTCTCGGCTCCAGGGCTGCCAGGCCGCCGCCGTCGTCTGCGCGCCACCCAGCGCCTCCGGTCGCACGGCCTGGCCGGGAAGCGGCACCGGCCCGCTGCCTGCGCCATCTTAAACATCCAACGAACGAGCGCTGAAGGGTGGCGGGGGGATGGGGAGGCGCCGCCGCGCAAGGCGCATGCTTCTCGCCGCGCAGCCTGACGGGTATTGTAGTCCAGCGAATCTACTACAAGACCCAATGAGCATCATGGAAAGCCGAACGACGCATGTCCTAGACTCCTCGCCAACAACGCCCTCCCACTTCCTTCCCCCACGTCCCTGGGGCTCTAATGCCTGGGCGCATATTCTGAGTCTCCCCAAAGGATCCAGAGGGTCGTAGTTTCCTTAGTTACTACAATTTCCGGCCAGCGTTCCACAGCTCACTTCCCGACGCGGGGCGTACAGGATATTGTAGTTCTCGTATTGCGCATGCCTTTTTCCCCAAAGGTCGGCGGGAATTGTAGTTCAGTGTCAGTAAACACGATTGCGAGGGGCATCGTAACTGCGCATGTGCACTACGGAATGTCTGGTCATGGCTGAGCCCAATCCTCGCTGGGAGTTGTAGTTTAAATGCAGCTGCCATCATAGTGATTGGGTGATGCAAACTACAACTCGCAAAGAAACGCTGCGGTACATGCCGGTGGTTGTAGTTCGTATCGCGACGATTCGACACCGAGGGACTACAACCCCCAACTTGCCTCAGTCTCTGTCCCCGAGGGACCCGTGACCCTTAGCACCAATGCAAGCAAGAACCGTCTGTGCATTTGTTGCGGGCAGTCCCGGTCATGCTGCAAAAAGACTCTCGGCATTCCCCTCCACGGGCGCCTGGCTAGTTTAGTTCCTCCAGCGTTGTGCGTGTGTGTTTGCAAGAGCACCTGGAAAAAGATGCCAAAAAAACTTTTGGAAAGCTGATAGCACGCCGCCCTCCAGATGTTGTGGAAAGGCTTCAGATGAAGCTGCATCCGCATGCAAACCCAGATGCCCTTCCTGCATCGGGAATCAGAAGAGGGCACCGAGCGGATGGTGAAGGTCCTTGGTAATAGATGCGGCCTTCTTGAGGATGTTCCTCTACAGCCTCCAGTGATCCTGTATATTACAGCCAATCATCAACGGGCTTACGAGGCTGGGTAGGGTTGACTTGTTTTCCCTGGAGTGAAGGAGACTGAGGGGTGGCCTTGTATACCTTTGGAAAGGGCATAGATAAGGTAGTCTTTTCCCGACATTTTAGGCTGGTATTTATTCCACCATCAAAGCTGGTCGGTCTTTGAACAACTGAGTCATTCAGGAGGGTGGGCAAGTCCACCTCACTACAAGGGGATTGGAGTCACTGATAGTGGGTTCCGCTGTCCAGCTCTGTGGGTGTGTGCCCTGTCAGTTTCCCCAGGTGCTCCAGTTGCTCCCACATCTACCTGTATGGTCTATGGGTTAATGGCACGTCGGTTCTTTCAAGTTCAAGTTTAAATTATCCTTCAGCCAAACCAAACAGCAATCTGCCAGGGACAAAATGGCACAAGGCAAAAGCAGAAAGCATCCAGTCACAGCAAATAAATAATAATGAGTGTAGCTCAAGTCCCATTCTGTAGACTGGTGGTGCACGGGGTGTTGCTGGCGAGGACAAGCATGTGGCAGAACGATCCTCGCGCACTAGTGCAGCTACAGACAAACACGACCCAGCCTGTCTCCCTGGAGAGAAGCAGTGAAAGGCCCAGCACACCGGCTGGCTGCAGCAGGCGTAAGACATAGGAGCAGAATTAAGCCATTTGGCCCATCAAGTCTCCTCCGCCCCCTCATCATGGCTGATCCATTTTCCTCTCGGCCCCAATCTCCTGCCTTCTACCTGTACCCCTTCAAGCCCTGCCTGATCTGTCAACTTCTGCCCTAAAGACTTGGCCTCCACAGCCGTCTGTGGGAAAGGATTCCACAGACCCACCATTCGCCTCTATAGAAATTCCTTTTCATCTCCATTCTAAAAGGACGCCCCTCTATTGGGAATCTGTGACTCTCCCACCACAGGAAATGTCTTCTCCACGTTCACTCGATCAAGGCCTTTCACCATTTGATAGTTTTCAATGAGGTCACCTCCCATTCTTCTGAATACAGCCCCAAGCCTGGCCCCTGCGGTAACCGAGGCCAGACAGCCCCCTGCCCATCGGTCTCGCTGGTGAGCCAGGTTTGCAGTGTTCCGCACTACCAACGTCTATCGGGGTCCTGTGTTTTTTAGAGGTACAAGCCCCTGGGGGCCAGTGAGCCCAGCAAACCACTTATTAACCCTACAATGACCAATTAACCGACTAATGGTGCATCTTTGGCCTGCAGGCGGAAACCACAGCAGCTAAAGGAAACCCACACGGTCACAGGGAGAACAGATAAACTCCTCGCAGTCTGAGCTGTAATAGCGTCACGCTGACTCTACGTCACCATGGCACCCTGCTTAGCTTTTCCAAAATTCTATCGTATTTCTTCATTTTCAAGATTGTTTAATGTCATTTCCAGTTCGCAAGAGAACAAAACAATTGTTACTCCAATGTGACACAAACAAGAATAATAAAAACAGACAATAAATTTAAATACACAAGATAACTTATACATTGATTGTCCATATGTGCAGGTGTGTCTACATAAGGCGACTATGACTGGAAATTAGAGTATTGGTGGTAGAGGGGTGGGTTAGTGGGCGATGGGGTTGATAAGCCTCACTGCTTGGGGAGAGTAACTGTTTTTGAGTCTGATGGTTCTGGTGGGAATTTGAAGTAGCCTCCTTCACAATGGGAAAGGGACAAACACTCCATGAGCAGCTGGGTGGCCTTTAATCTCAAGGTGGTGAAATCACAGAAAAGAGAAGATCTGCAGATGCTGGATATCCAGGCAACACACACAAAATGCTGGAGGAACTCAGCAGGCCAGGCATGGAAAAGAATAAACAGTCGACGTTTCAGGCTGAAATGCTTCATTATATGTATGTGTGATGGCATGCACATAATTCGGGAATTAATTTTACTTTGATTGATTTGCCCCCCCCCCCCTCCCCGGGCGCAGGTAGAATCAGCTGTGGGGGAGATGGGACAGTTGGAAAGAAAGTTGTTTAGTTTCAGTGGATTGTCACTAGGCCCGTTTCTCTCCCCAAGCACAGTTATTTATAAATCACATGAATTTGTCATGAAGAAGGAACAAAATGTTTTGAGCTGTGCCGATATCACACAATTGGGCTAGGTGAGGGATTCGAGGTGGTTTAGAGGAGATGAGGGACTGGGTACTATGGATAAAGGTGAAGGGAAGGGATGTGCCCTGGGGAGAAAAGATAGGGTGCCGTTAAGATGCAGATAGAGTGGGCAGTGTTGATGTTCAGAGGTTCAAGACAACCAGCAGGATGTCCAAGCGCCACAGACAGCATGTCGGAGACACGGTCAGAATTCTACCTCTGCCGGCCTCTTAAATTTAAACAAGCTCCTTTGAAGGGTAATTGGCAGCTCAGCTTTTTTTCAGCTGTGGCATTCAATTCCTAAAGTTTTAATGGATGCAGACTCCGTTACACTTTTAAACACCAGCTCAAAACCTATTGATTTAACCTTGCTTTTTTTTAATGTTTCTACAATGCAACAAAAGAAAAAAAAACAGTAAAAAAAAGGGGTTTATACAATGCAAAACCAACATATCAAAAGTACAGTTCATAACAATTAAGAAAAGCATCCATAGTAGGATCGTATATAGTTAGCACCCCATCCTCCCACTACCCAACTCCATGCCAACCTTATGATATATAAGAAAGTTAATCAGAACTTTATCACCACAGAATTGTATTTATAAAAAGGTATATTGCCTACTACCTAATCTATAATATGCTTACACATCAAAAACCCCATAAATCTTAATTGTAAGAAGCTGGAAGTAAGGGATTTAAATGCAAAAGAGAAAAGGGAGGGATGCACCCTTATTCTAAATGGGAATTATGAAAATATTCAAGAAAGGTCCCCACATCTTTTGGAACTTTATGTCTGAATTAAGAAGTGAATAATGAATCTTTTCAAGGTCTAAGCAGGACAGAATATCTCTAAGCCATTTTGCTTTTAACAAACATCTTTTTGTCTTTTGTTTCCATGCTTGAACCTTAACCCATTGTAAAACTCTTTAAACCACACTGTCTTTGAGAAGTACTCTATAACTCAGTTATCATTATAATACTGCACTTTCGGCCCAACTCAACCATGCTAGTCCCATTCCGCCCCATACCCCTCCAAACCTTCCCCGTACATCCATCTGTATTTGAAATATTGTAATTGTGCCCATCTCTACCACCTCCTCTGGCAGCTCGTTCCACATACAGATGCACCACAAGACTGCATGTTTAGTCCTCTGTGTGCAAAAGTTGTTCCTTTAAATCTTTATCCTCTCACCTTCACCCTGTGGCCTTTAGTTTTAAAATCTGCAATCCTGGAAGGGAAAAAAAACTGACCATTCACCTTATCAACACCTCTCAAGGTTTCATAAACTTATATAAGGTCATCCCTCAGCCTCCTTCACTCCAGGGAAAACAGTCCCAACCTGTCCAGTCTCTCCTTGTAACTCAAGCCCTCCAGTGCTGGTGACATGCTCATGAACCTTTCCTGTTCCCTCTCCGGTTTAAGGACAACATTCCGATAGCTGGGCAGCCAGGACTGCACAAAAAGTACTCCCAGTGTGGTCTCACCAATGTCTTGAGTTGTATCAAAGGGTAGCACTTGACAAGGGGTGAGGGAGAGGAAGAGAGGGGGAAGTAAGGCAAGAGGAGGGAAGGAGAGGGAGAAGGCTTACAGATGGGAGGGAGTGGAAAGTGACTGGGAGTGGGGGGAGGGAAGAAAATGGGAGTGACCCCCAAACTTAGTTTTTGTCTCCCTACCCTGGGTAAAAGACTCTCTGTATGAGAATCACATTTATTGCCACTGACATATATCGTGAAATTTGATGGAGCTCCCCTGCGCACAGACGCCGTGCCCCTGCTCGCACTGTCAGGTATCGTGCTGGTTTGTTGTTTGCGGTTCGCCACAGAGAGCGGAGCTCGGAGATGGTGGCGTTTATTCTACTGTACTATTGTCGTACTTACTCTGTGCCTGAGTTGGGACTGTCCGGTCACCCCTCAGCTCCAGGGAAACGGTGCCAGACTATCCAGTCTCTCCTGAAAACTCTCACCATCTGGTCCCGGTGACATCCTGGTGAATCTTTCCTGCATCCTCTCCAGCTCAATGACATTCTCCCTATCGCTGGGTGAGCAAAACTGCACATGATCCCCAATGATAATGAATTTACTTTGAACTACGTACAGGTATGTCACCATATACAACCTGAGATCATTTTCTTGAGGGATCATCTTCTTCAGTAAGTACAAGAAACACAATAGAGTCAACGAATGGCCACACCCAACAGGATAGACAAACAACCAATGCGCAAAAGACAGCAACGCATGCAAATAATAATGATAAACAAACGATAAATTTCAAGAACTTGAGATGAAGAGTCCTTGAAAGTGAGTCCATAGGTTGTGGGAACAGTTCAGTGATGGGGCGAGTGAAGTTACCCCCCCCCCCCGAATTGAACTGACTTTATTGTTTACATCCTTCATATTCACGAAGAGAAAAAAATCTTTACGTCTCTGTCTAAATCTGCAATGTACAGTTTATAGTAATTTATAATAAATAGTATGTACAACAGGACAGTCAATATAACATAGAAATACAATTGTGTCAGCTAGTCTGATGGCCTGGTGGAAGATGCTGCCCTGGAGCCTGTTGGTCCTGGCTTTTATGGTGTGGTATCATTTCCCAGATGGTAGCAGCTGGAACAGTTTGTGACTGGGGTCCACAGTAATCCTTCGGGCCCTTTTTACACACCTTTCTTTGTAAATGTCCTGAATAGTGGGAAGTTCACAACTACAGATGTTCTGGGCTGTCCGCATCACTCTCTGCAGAGTCCTGCGATTGAGGGAAGTACAGTCCCCATACCAGGCAGTGATGCAGCCAGTCAGGATGCTCTCAATTGTGCCCCTGTAGAAAGTTCTTAGGATTTGGGGGCCAATACCAAACTTCTTCAACCATCTGAGGTGAAAGAGGTGCTGTTGTGATTTTTTCACTACAGAGTCAGTATGTACAGACCACGTGAGATCCTGAGAGATGTCTATGCTGAGGAGCTTAGAGCTGTTCACCCTCTCAACCCCAGATCCATTGATGTCAATGTCTCCATTCCCCCTGTCCACAACCAGCTCCTTTGTGACATTGAGGGAGAGTTCATTTTCTTGACAATAGTGTGTCACGGTGATGACTTCTTCTCTGTAGGCTGCCTCAATATTATTTGAGATGAGGCCAATCAGTGTAGTGTTGTCAGCAAATTTAATTAGCAGATTGGAGCTGTGGGTGGCGACAGAGGTATAGAGGGAGGGGGCTTAGGGCATAGCCCTGAGGGGCTCCTGTGTTGAGAGTCAGAGGGATGGAGGAGAGGGAGCCCACTCTTACCTGCCGGTGATCTGACAGGAAGTCCAGGATCCAGCTGCACAAGGCAGGGTCAAGGCCGAGGTCTCTGAGCTTCCTGCAGAGCCTGACTGGAACTGTGGTGTTGAATGCTGAACTGTAGTCCAAGATCAGCACTCTCACATAAACATCCCTCTTCTCCAGATGTGTGTAGAGCTGAGGCTATTATGTCATCTGGCGATCAGTTGTGTCGGAAGGCAAACTGTGGGGGTCCAGTGTGGGTGGCAGATGCCGGAGCCTGTCTGAAGGGTAATAGCTGTCCCCGAACCTGAACGTGGTGGAGTGAGGCCTAAGACCTCCTTCCCGAAGACAACATGGCCTGGGTGGTGGGGGACCTTGATGATGGATGCAGCTTTCCTGCGACAGCACGGTGGGGGGGGGGGGGGGTTACCTGCGATGGACTAGGCCAGAACCTAATATGGCTAATTGGTGTTTGCACACCAGGCCATGATGCAACCAGTCAATAAACTCTCCATCACACGCCTATAGAAGTTCTTCAAAGATTAAGATGTCATGGCAAACCTTCACAAATGTCTAAGGAAGAGGAGACACTGTTGAGCCTTGCTCCTAATGGCTGAAGCCAGGTCAAATCCTCTGAAACAATAATGTCAGTTTTCCTAAATAAAACAGCAGAAACGGTCGAAGTTTAAGGGAAACTGTGGCAGCTCACTTTATTGTCAACCAAACACAGAACATAGAGCTCGTTAGAAACCTCCACGCCATCACGTCAGGCCAGCCTCCTAAAGAAAACAGCAACTCAATGTCGATGGTGTGAGTTACACACATTTCCACCCATTACATTACCTTACACTAACAGAGGAATTTAAAGTCACTGACCCTCTCTACCTCTGATCCCCTGATGCAGGCCTCCACTTTCCCCCTCCTGAAGACAATAATCAGCTCCTCGGTCTTGCTGACACTGAGTGAGAAGTTGTGGTTGTGTATAGTTAGACAAAAATGAAGTCAGAGATTAAAGGACGGATATGGAATAGACTGTGCATAAATACCAGTGGTTTAAAAGTGTTTCTTCCCCTCCGCCATCAGATTTCTGAATGGACCATAAACTCATTTACGCTAACTCACTATTTCTGCATCTTTTGCACCATTTATTTAATTTAATATTTAGTATGTATTTCAAACTGTAGTTTTTCATTACCATGTATTGCGAAGTACTGCTGCCATGAAACCACAAGTTTCACACCAGTGATATGAAACTGGAATCTGATCACAGAGGCAAAGGGGTAGAGACGGAGGGGGTCGGGGGCTACCATAACGAAAATAGTTGAGCAGATTAACTAGCTGGAGAAGAAACTTTTTCAAAGTTTTTGTCTCATAGCACTCTCCATGCGGGAGTTTCAGTGACAGACGGTTTGTAGGGTGGGGAGTGCAGATGAGGATGTATCCCCAGCGGCCTGGTATTTTCACAGATGGCTGCTGTGGAGGCACGAGTCTGAGAGGTGGTGGCCCCCGCTTTAGTATCTGAAGAAGCTGTTTTTCAAGTTCTGGTTCCAGTCCAGCCCCTCCTGATCTTCTGGTGCAGAGAGGGGAGGAAGACCGGTCAGAGGGTCTCCTGGTTTGATTGTTTCTGGTCAGCACACACAACATGCTACAGGAACTCAACAGATCAACAAGAGGAACAAACTGCTGACATTCTGGGCCAAAACGCTTCATCAGTTCATTTCCCTTCAGGGACGCTGCCGGCTTACTGAGTTCTCCCAGAATTTTGTGTCCGGTCCTCCGGCTTTCCAACATCTGCAGAAAATCGTGTACTTCTGAGGTGGCCATTTAGAGGTCAGAGGTCAGACTGTCAAGGGTCCCACCCCAGCTGACGGCCAAACCATGTTCTGAGTACCCGAGGGTGCACACGGTAACGTATCAGCCAGGGTACATTGGGGTCAATAACAGTGGCTGTCGGTAAAGACTGTATCTTCTGCCTCCAAACAGCCGGACTTCCTCCAGGTGCACCAGTATTCTTCCAGCTTCCAATGACGAACAGTGAGGGTGAGGAAACTGTGGGCATGCTGTGCTCCTGCAACAAGTGTGGCAACACTTGCAGCCACAATTTTGGACTCAGTTGGTCGTTGACGCAAGAGAAAGATTCTACCGTATGGGCAAGAGACAATAAAATATGTCATCACTTCACTCAGAGCACACTTGAGAAGAGCTCGCTCACCACTGCTGTCAGCTGCCAGAACCAATCACCTCCTTCACATCCTTCTCCAACGGGAACTAACATGTTCTAGTGTGCCGACCTTGCATCCCTCAATTATTCATCATTGATACAATAGAAATTGTATTTGACCTGCTTCAAAAAGGTCTACAATCCCCAAACCATTCGGACAGGTCCACAATCCACAACCCATTCGGACTGATCTACAATCTCCACACCATTCAGACTGGTCTACAATCCACAACTCATTCTGACCGGTCTACAATCCCCAAACCATTCAGACTGATCTACAATCCTCACAGAATTCAGACTGGTCTACAATATCCACATCATTCAGATTGTAATGTAGACCAAACACAACGCAGACTTGTCTGCAATCTGCACTACATTCAGACTAGTCTACAATCTCCACACAATTCAGACTGGTCTACAATCGCCCACACCATTCAGACCGGTCTACAATCACCACACCACTCAGATTGTTTGACAATCCCCACACCATTCAGACTGGTCTACAATCTCCACACCATTCAGACTGGTCTACATTCTCCACAGCTTTCAGATTGGTCTACAATCTCCACACCACTCAGATTGTTTGACAATCCCCACACCATTCAGACTGGTGTACAATCCCCACACCATTCTGACCGGTCTACAATCTCCATACCATTCTGACCGGATTACTATCTCCACACCATTCAGACTGATCTACAATCTCCACACTATTCAGACTGGTCTACAATCCCCACACCAATCAGACTGGTCTAAAATCCACACACCATTCAGACTGGTCTACAATCTCCACACCATTCAGACTGGTCTACAATCACCACACCATTCTGACCGGACAACAATCCCCACACCATTCAGACTGGTCTACAATCTCCACACCATTCAGACTAATCGACAATCTCCACACCACTCAGACTGGTCTACAATCTCCACACCATTCAGACTGGTGTACAATCTCCACACCATTCAGACTGGTGTACAATCCCCACACCATTGACACTAGTCTACAATCTCCACACCATTCAGACTGCTGTACAATCCCCACACCATTGACACTAGTCTACAATCTCCACACCATTCAGACTGGTCTACAATCCCCACACCATTCAGACTGGTATGCAATCCCCACACCACTCAGACTGGTCTACAATCTCCACACCTTTCAGACTGGTCTACAATCCCCACACCATTCAGACTGGTCTACAGTCCCCACACCATTCAGACTGGTCTACAATCCCCACACTATTCAGACTGGTCTACAATCTCCACACCATTCAGACTGGTCCACACTCTCCACACCATTCAGACTGCTCTACAGTCCCCACACCATTCAGACTGGTCTACAAATTCGGCACTGTTCAGACTGGTCTAAAATCTCCACACCATTCAGACTGATCTACAATCCACACACCATTCAGACTGATCTACAATCCCCGCACCATTCAGACTGGTCTACAATCTCCACACCATTCAGACTGGTGTACAATCCCCACACCATTGACACTAGTCTACAATCTCCACACCATTCAGACTGGTCTACAAACTCCACTCCATTCAGACTGTTCGACAATCCCCACACTATTCAGACTGGTGTCCAATCCCCACACCATTCTGACCGGATTACAATCTCCACACCACTCAGATTGTTCGACAATCCCCACACCATTCAGACTGGTGCACAATCCCCACACCATTCTGACAGGTCTACAATCCCCACAACATTCAGACTGGTCTAAAATCTCCATACCATTCTGACCGGACTACTATCTCCACACCACTCAGACTGATCCTCAATCTCCACACTATTCAGACTGGTCTACAATCCCCACACCATTCAGACTGATCTACAATCACCACACTACTCAGACTGGTCTACAATCCCCTCACCATTCAGACTGGTCTAAAATCCACACACCATTCAGACTGGTCTACAATCCCCACACCATTCAGACTGGTCTGCAAACTCCACACCATTCAGATTTTTCGACAATCCCCACACCATTCAGACTGGTGTACAATCCCCACACCATTCTGACCGGTCTACAATCTCCAAAGAATTCTGACCGGACTACTATCTCCACACCATTCAGACTGATCTACAATCTCCACACTATTCAGACTGGTCTACAATCCCCACACCATTCAGACTGGTCTAAAATCCACACACCATTCAGACTGGTCTACAATCTCCACACCATTCAGACTGGTATGCAATCGCCACACAATTCAGACAGATCTACAATCACCACACCATTCAGACTGGTCTACAATCTCCACACCATTCAGACTGGTCTACAATCCCCAGACCATTCAGACTGGTATGCAATCCCCACACAATTCAGACTGGTCTACAATCTCCACAACATTCAGACTGGTCTACAATCCCCACACCATTCAGACTGGTCTACAATCCCCACACCATTCAGACTGGTCTGCAAACTCCACACCATTCAGATTTTTTGACAATCCCCACACCATTCAGACTGGTGTACAATCCCCACACCATTCTGACCGGTCTACAATCTCCAAAGAATTCTGACCGGACTACTATCTCCACACCATTCAGACTGATCTACAATCTCCACACTATTCAGACTGGTCTACAATCCCCACACCATTCAGACTGGTCTAAAATCCACACACCATTCAGACTGGTCTACAATCTCCACACCATTCAGACTGGTATGCAATCGCCACACAATTCAGACAGATCTACAATCACCACACCATTCAGACTGGTCTACAATATCCACACCATTCAGACTGGTCTAAAATCTCCACACCATTCAGACTGGTATGCAATCCCCACACAAATTAGACTGGTCTACAATCTCCACACCATTCAGACGGGTCTACAATCCCCAGACCATTCAGACTGGTATGCAATCCCCACACAATTCAGACTGGTCTACAATCTCCACAACATTCAGACTGGTCTACAATCCCCACACCATTCAGACTGGTCTACAATCACCACACCATTCTGACCGGACAACAATCTCCACAACATTCAGACTGGTATGCAATCCCCACACCATTCAGACTGGTCTACAATCTCCACACCATTCAGACTAATCGACAATCTCCACACCACTCAGACTGGTCTACAATCTCCACACCATTCAGACTGGTGTACAATCTCCACACCATTCAGACTGGTGTACAATCCCCACACCATTGACACTAGTCTACAATCTCCACACCATTCAGACTGCTGTACAATCCCCACACCATTGACACTAGTCTACAATCTCCACACCATTCAGACTGGTCTACAATCCCCACACCATTCAGACTGGTATGCAATCCCCACACCACTCAGACTGGTCTACAATCTCCACACCATTCAGACTGGTCTACAATCCCCACACCATTCAGACTGGTCTACAGTCCCCACACCATTCAGACTGGTCTACAATCCCCACACTATTCAGACTGGTCTACAATCTCCACACCATTCAGACTGGTCCACACTCTCCACACCATTCAGACTGCTCTACAGTCCCCACACCATTCAGACTGGTCTACAAAGTCGGCACAGTTCAGACTGGTCTAAAATCTCCACACCATTCAGACTGATCTACAATCCACACACCATTCAGACTGATCTACAATCCCCGCACCATTCAGACTGGTCTACAATCTCCACACCATTCAGACTGGTGTACAATCCCCACACCATTGACACTAGTCTACAATCTCCACACCATTCAGACTGGTCAACAATCCCCACAACATTCAGACTGGTCTACAAACTCCACTCCATTCAGACTGTTCGACAATCCCCACACTATTCAGACTGGTGTCCAATCCCCACACCATTCTGACCGGATTACAATCTCCACACCACTCAGATTGTTCGACAATCCCCACACCATTCAGACTGGTGCACAATCCCCACACCATTCTGACAGGTCTACAATCCCCACAACATTCAGACTGGTCTAAAATCTCCATACCATTCTGACCGGACTACTATCTCCACACCACTCAGACTGATCCTCAATCCCCACACAATTCAGACAGATCTACAATCACCACACCATTCAGACTGGTCTACAATATCCACACCATTCAGACTGGTCTAAAATCTCCACACCATTCAGACTGGTATGCAATCCCCACACAAATTAGACTGGTCTACAATCTCCACACCATTCAGACTGGTCTACAATCCCCAGACCATTCAGACTGGTATGCAATCCCCACACAATTCAGACTGGTCTACAATCTCCACAACATTCAGACTGGTCTACAATCCCCACACCATTCAGACTGGTCTACAATCACCACACCATTCTGACCGTACAACAATCTCCACAACATTCAGACTGGTATGCAATCCCCACACCATTCAGACTGGTCTACAATCTCCACACCATTCAGACTAATCGACAATCTCCACACCACTCAGACTGGTCTACAATCTCCACACCATTCAGACTGGTGTACAATCTCCACACCATTCAGACTGGTGTACAATCCCCACACCATTGACACTAGTCTACAATCTCCACACCATTCAGACTGCTGTACAATCCCCACACCATTGACACTAGTCTACAATCTCCACACCATTCAGACTGGTCTACAATCCCCACACCATTCAGACTGGTATGCAATCCCCACACCACTCAGACTGGTCTACAATCTCCACACCATTCAGACTGGTCTACAATCCCCACACCATTCAGACTGGTCTACAGTCCCCACACCATTCAGACTGGTCTACAATCCCCACACTATTCAGACTGGTCTACAATCTCCACACCATTCAGACTGGTCCACACTCTCCACACCATTCAGACTGCTCTACAGTCCCCACACCATTCAGACTGGTCTACAAAGTCGGCACTGTTCAGACTGGTCTAAAATCTCCACACCATTCAGACTGATCTACAATCCACACACCATTCAGACTGATCTACAATCCCCGCACCATTCAGACTGGTCTACAATCTCCACACCATTCAGACTGGTGTACAATCCCCACACCATTTACACTAGTCTACAATCTCCACACCATTCAGACTGGTCAACAATCCCCACAACATTCAGACTGGTCTACAAACTCCACTCCATTCAGACTGTTCGACAATCCCCACACTATTCAGACTGGTGTCCAATCCCCACACCATTCTGACCGGATTACAATCTCCACACCACTCAGATTGTTCAACAATCCCCACACCATTCAGACTGGTGCACAATCCCCACACCATTCTGACAGGTCTACAATCCCCACAACATTCAGACTGGTCTAAAATCTCCATACCATTCTGACCGGACTACTATCTCCACACCACTCAGACTGATCCTCAATCTCCACACTATTCAGACTGGTCTACAATCCCCACACCATTCAGACTGATCTACAATCTCCACACTACTCAGACTGGTCTACAATCCCCTCACCATTCAGACTGGTCTAAAATCCACACACCATTCAGACTGGTCTACAATCTCCACACCATTCAGACTGGTCTAAAATCTCCACACCATTCAGACTGGTATGCAATCCCCACACCATTCAGACTGGTCTGCAAACTCCACACCATTCAGATTGTTCGACAATCCCCACACCATTCAGACTGGTGTACAATCCCCACACCATTCTGACCGGTCTACAATCTCCAAAGAATTCTGACCGGACTACTATCTCCACACCATTCAGACTGATCTACAATCTCCACACTATTCAGACTGGTCTACAATCCCCACACCATTCAGACTGGTCTAAAATCCACACACCATTCAGACTGGTCTACAATCTCCACACCATTCAGACTGGTATTCAATCCCCACACAATTCAGACAGATCTACAATCACCACACCATTCAGACTGGTCTACAATATCCACACCATTCAGACTGGTCTAAAATCTCCACACCATTCAGACTGGTATGCAATCCCCACACAAATTAGACTGGTCTACAATCTCCACACCATTCAGACTGGTCTACAATCCCCAGACCATTCAGACTGGTATGCAATCCCCACACAATTCAGACTGGTCTACAATCTCCACAACATTCAGACTGGTCTACAATCCCCACACCATTCAGACTGGTATGCAATCCCCACACAATTCAGACTGGTCTACAATCACTACACCATTCTGACCGGACTACAATCTCCACATCATTCAGACTGGTGTACAATCCCCACACCATTGACCCTAGTCTACAATCAGAACACAACTCCGACTGTTCGAAAATCTCCAAATCATTCAGACATTTCTACAATCCGAACTACCATTCAGACTGGTCTACAAACACCACTCCATTCAGACTAGTCTACAATCTCAACTCCATTCAGACTGGTCTACAATCTCAACTCCATTCAGACTGGTCGACAATCCCCACAACATTCGGAATGGTCTACAATCTCCAGACCATTCATACTGGTCTAAAATCTCCACACCATTCAGAATGTAACATAGACCCCACACAACGCAGACTTGTCTGCAATCTGCACTACATTCAGACTAGTCTACAATCTCCACACAATTCAGACTGGTCTACAATCCCCACACCATTCAGACCGATCTACAATCCTCACACAATTCAGACTGGTCTACAATCTCCACACCTTTCAGACAGGTCTACAATCTCCACACCATTCAGACTGGTATGCAATCCCCACATCATTCAGACTGGTCTACAATCCCCACACCATTCAGACTGTCTACAATCGCCACACCATTCAGACTGCTCTACAATCTCCACACCATTCAGACTGGTATGCAATCCCCACACCATTCAGATTGGTCTACAATCTCCACACCATTCAGTCTGATCTACAATCTCCACACCATTCAGACTGGTCTACAATCTCCACACCATTCAGACTGGTCTACAATCTCCACACTATTCAGACTAACTACAATCCCCACTCCATACAGACTGGTCTACAATCCCAACACCATTCAGACTGGTCTACAAACCCACATCATTCAGACTGGTCCACAATCCACAACGCATTCGGACTGGTCGACAATCTCCACACCATTCAGACTGGTCTACAATCTCCACACCATTCAGACTGGTCTACAATCCCCAAACCATTCAGACTGATCTACAATCTCCACACTATTCAGACTGGTCTACAATCCCCACACCATTCAGACTGGTCTAAAATCAACACACCATTCAGACTGGTCTACAATCTCCACACCATTCAGACTGGTATGCAATCCCCACACAATTCAGACAGATCTACAATCACCACACCATTCAGACTGGTCTACAATATCCACACCATTCAGACTGGTCTAAAATCTCCACACCATTCAGACTGGTATGCAATCCCCACACAAATTAGACTGGTCTACAATCTCCACACCATTCAGACTGGTCTACAATCCCCAGACCATTCAGACTGGTATGCAATCCCCACACAATTCAGACTGGTCTACAATCTCCACATCATTCAGACTGGTCTACAATCCCCACACCATTCAGACTGGTCTACAATCTCCACACCATTCAGACTGGTCTACAATCACCACACCATTCTGACCGGACAACAATCTCCACAACATTCAGACTGGTATGCAATCCCCACACCATTCAGACTGGTCTACAATCTCCACACCATTCAGACTAATCGACAATCTCCACACCACTCAGACTGGTGTACAATCCCCACACCATTCTGACCGGTCTACAATCTCCAAAGAATTCTGACCGGACTACTATCTCCACACCATTCAGACTGATCTACAATCTCCACACTATTCAGACTGGTCTACAAACCCCACACCATTCAGACTGGTCTAAAATCCACACACCATTCAGACTTGTCTACAATCTCCACACCATTCAGACTGGTATTCAATCCCCACACAATTCAGACAGATCTACAATCACCACACCATTCAGACTGGTCTACAATATCCACACCATTCAGACTGGTCTAAAATCTCCACACCATTCAGACTGGTATGCAATCCCCACACAAATTAGACTGGTCTACAATCTCCACACCATTCAGACTGGTCTACAATCCCCAGACCATTCAGACTGGTGTGCAATCCCCACACAATTCAGACTGGTCTACAATCTCCACAACATTCAGACTGGTCTACAATCCCCACACCATTCAGACTGGTATGCAATCCCCACACAATTCAGACTGGTCTACAATCACTACACCATTCTGACCGGACTACAATCTCCACATCATTCAGACTGGTGTACAATCCCCACACCATTGACCCTAGTCTACAATCAGAACACAACTCCGACTGTTCGAAAATCTCCAAATCATTCAGACATTTCTACAATCCGAACTACCATTCAGACTGGTCTACAAACACCACTCCATTCAGACTGGTCTACAATCTCAACTCCATTCAGACTGGTCTACAATCTCAACTCCATTCAGACTGGTCGACAATCCCCACAACATTCGGAATGGTCTACAATCTCCAGACCATTCATACTGGTCTAAAATCTCCACACCATTCAGAATGTAACATAGACCCCACACAACGCAGACTTGTCTGCAATCTGCACTACATTCAGACTAGTCTACAATCTCCACACAATTCAGACTGGTCTACAATCCCCACACCATTCAGACCGATCTACAATCCTCACACAATTCAGACTGGTCTACAATCTCCACACCTTTCAGACAGGTCTACAATCTCCACACCATTCAGACTGGTATGCAATCCCCACACCATTCAGACTGGTCTACAATCCCCACACCATTCAGACTGTCTACAATCGCCACACCATTCAGACTGCTCTACAATCTCCACACCATTCAGACTGGTATGCAATCCCCACACCATTCAGATTGGTCTACAATCTCCACACCATTCAGTCTGATCTACAATCTCCACACCATTCAGACTGGTCTACAATCTCCACACCATTCAGACTGGTCTACAATCTCCACACTATTCAGACTAACTACAATCCCCACTCCATACAGACTGGTCTACAATCCCAACACCATTCAGACTGGTCTACAAACCCCACACCATTCAGACTGGTCCACAATCCACAACGCATTCGGACTGGTCGACAATCTCCACACCATTCAGACTGGTCTACAATCTCCACACCATTCAGACTGGTCTACAATCCCCAAACCATTCAGACTGATCTACAATCTCCACACTATTCAGACTGGTCTACAATCCCCACACCATTCAGACTGGTCTAAAATCCACACACCATTCAGACTGGTCTACAATCTCCACACCATTCAGACTGGTATGCAATCCCCACACAATTCAGACAGACCTACAATCACCACACCATTCAGACTGGTCTACAATATCCACACCATTCAGACTGGTCTAAAATCTCCACACCATTCAGACTGGTATGCAATCCCCACACAACTTAGACTTGTCTACAATCTCCACACCATTCAGACTGGTCTACAATCCCCAGACCATTCAGACTGGTATGCAATCCCCACACAATTCAGACTGGTCTACAATCTCCACATCATTCAGACTGGTCTACAATCCCCACACCATTCAGACTGGTCTACAATCTCCACACCATTCAGACTGGTCTACAATCACCACACCATTCTGACCGGACAACAATCTCCACAACATTCAGACTGGTATGCAATCCCCACACCATTCAGACTGGTCTACAATCTCCACACCATTCAGACTAATCGACAATCTCCACACCACTCAGACTGGTCTACAATCTCCACACCATTCAGACTGGTGTACAATCTCCACACCATTCAGACTGGTGTACAATCCCCACACCATTGACACTAGTCTACAATCTCCACACCATTCAGACTGCTGTACAATCCCCACACCATTGACAATAGTCTACAATCTCCACACCATTCAGACTGGTCTACAATCCCCACACCATTCAGACTGGTATGCAATCCCCACACCACTCAGACTGGTCTACAATCTCCACACCATTCAGACTGGTCTACAATCCCCACACCATTCAGACTGGTCTACAGTCCCCACACCATTCAGACTGGTCTACAATCCCCACACTATTCAGACTGGTCTACAATCTCCACACCATTCAGACTGGTCCACACTCTCCACACCATTCAGACTGCTCTACAGTCCCCACACCATTCAGACTGGTCTACAAAGTCGGCACTGTTCAGACTGGTCTAAAATCTCCACACCATTCAGACTGATCTACAATCCACACACCATTCAGACTGATCTACAATCCCCGCACCATTCAGACTGGTCTACAATCTCCACACCATTCAGACTGGTGTACAATCCCCACACCATTGACACTAGTCTACAATCTCCACACCATTCAGACTGGTCAACAATCCCCACAACATTCAGACTGGTCTACAAACTCCACTCCATTCAGACTGTTCGACAATCCCCACACTATTCAGACTGGTGTCCAATCCCCACACCATTCTGACCGGATTACAATCTCCACACCACTCAGGTTGTTCGACAATCCCCACACCATTCAGACTGCTGCACAATCCCCACACCATTCTGACAGGTCTACAATCCCCACAACATTCAGACTGGTCTAAAATCTCCATACCATTCTGACCGGACTACTATCTCCACACCACTCAGACTGATCCTCAATCTCCACACTATTCAGACTGGTCTACAATCCCCACACCATTCAGACTGATCTACAATCTCCACACTACTCAGACTGGTCTACAATCCCCTCACCATTCAGACTGATCTACAATCTCCACACTACTCAGACTGGTCTACAATCCCCTCACCATTCAGACTGGTCTAAGATCCACACACCATTCAGACTGGTCTACAATCTCCACACCATTCAGACTGGTCTAAAATCTCCACACCATTCAGACTGGTATGCAATCCCCACACCATTCAGACTGGTCTGCAAACTCCACACCATTCAGATTGTTCGACAATCCCCACACCATTCAGACTGGTGTACAATCCCCACACCATTCTGACCGGTCTACAATCTCCAAAGAATTCTGACCGGACTACTATCTCCACACCATTCAGACTGATCTACAATCTCCACACTATTCAGACTGGTCTACAATCCGCACACCATTCAGACTGGTCTAAAATCCACACACCATTCAGACTGGTCTACAATCTCCACACCATTCAGACTGGTATGCAATCCCCACACAATTCAGACAGATCTACAATCACCACACCATTCAGACTGGTCTACAATATCCACACCATTCAGACTGGTCTAAAATCTCCACACCATTCAGACTGGTATGCAATCCCCACACAAATTAGACTGGTCTACAATCTCCACACCATTCAGACTGGTCTACAATCCCCAGACCATTCAGACTGGTATGCAATCCCCACACAATTCAGACTGGTCTACAATCCCCACACCATTCAGACTGATCTACAATCTCCACACTACTCAGACTGGTCTACAATCCCCTCACCATTCAGACTGGTCTAAAATCCACACACCATTCAGACTGGTCTACAATCTCCACACCATTCAGACTGGTCTAAAATCTCCACACCATTCAGACTGGTATGCAATCCCCACACCATTCAGACTGGTCTGCAAACTCCACACCATTCAGATTGTTCGACAATCCCCACACCATTCAGACTGGTGTACAATCCCCACACCATTCTGACCGGTCTACAATCTCCAAAGAATTCTGACCGGACTACTATCTCCACACCATTCAGACTGATCTACAATCTCCACACTATTCAGACTGGTCTACAATCCCCACACCATTCAGACTGGTCTAAAATCCACACACCATTCAGACTGGTCTACAATCTCCACACCATTCAGACTGGTATGCAATCCCCACACAATTCAGACAGATCTACAATCACCACACCATTCAGACTGGTCTACAATATCCACACCATTCAGACTGGTCTAAAATCTCCACACCATTCAGACTGGTATGCAATCCCCACACAAATTAGACTGGTCTACAATCTCCACACCATTCAGACTGGTCTACAATCCCCAGACCATTCAGACTGGTATGCAATCCCCACACAATTCAGACTGGTCTACAATCCCCACACCATTCAGACCGATCTACAATCCTCACACAATTCAGACTGGTCTACAATCTCCACACCTTTCAGACAGGTCTACAATCTCCACACCATTCAGACTGGTATGCAATCCCCACACCATTCAGACTGGTCTACAATCCCCACACCATTCAGACTGTCTACAATCGCCACACCATTCAGACTGCTCTACAATCTCCACACCATTCAGACTGGTATGCAATCCCCACACCATTCAGACTGGTCTACAATCTCCACACCATTCAGACTGGTATGCAATCCCCACACAATTCAGACTGGTATGCAATCCCCACACAAATCAGTCTGGTCTACAATCTCCACACCATTCAGACTGGTCTACAATCACCACACCATTCAGACTGGTATGCAATCCCCACACAATTCAGACTGGTCTACAATCTCCACACCATTTTGACTGGTCTACAATCTCCACACCATTTTGACTGGTCTACAATCTCCACACCATTCAGACTAATCGACAATCTCCACACCACTCAGACTGGTCTACAATCTCCACATCATTCAGACTGGTGTACAATCCCCACACCATTGACACAAGTCTACAATTAGAACACAACTCCGACTGTTCGAAAATCTCCAAATCATTCAGACATCTCTACAATCCGAACTACCATTCAGACTGGTCTACAAACACCACTCCATTCAGACTGGTCTACAATCTCAACTCCATTCAGACTGGTCTACAATCTCAACTCCATTCAGACTGGTCGACAATCCCCACAACATTCGGAATGGTCTACAATCTCCAGACCATTCATACTGGTCTAAAATCTCCACATCATTCAGAATGTAACATAGCCCCACACAACGCAGACTTGTCTGCAATCTGCACTACATTCAGACTAGTCTACAATCTCCACACAATTCAGACTGGTCTACAATCTCCACACCATTCAGACCGATCTACAATCCTCACACAATTCAGACTGGTCTACAATCTCCACACCTTTCAGACAGGTCTACAATCTCCACACCATTCAGACTGGTATGCAATCCCCACACCATTCAGACTGGTCTACAATCCCCACACCATTCAGACTGGTATGCAATCCCCACACAATTCAGACTGTTCTACAATCACTCCACGATTCTGACCGGACTACAATCTCCATTCCATTCAGACTGGTCTACAATCCCCACACCATTCAGACTGGTATGCAATCCCCACACAATTCAGACTGGTCTACAATCACTACACCATTCTGACCGGACTACAATCTCCATACCATTCAGACTGGTATGCAATCCCCACACCATTCTGACTGGTCTACAATCTCCACACCATTCAGACTAATCGACAATCTCCACACCACTCAGACTGGTCTACAATCTCCACACCATTCAGACTGGTATGCAATCCCCACACCATTCAGGCTGGTCTACAATCTCCACACAATTCAGTCTGATCTAGAATCTCCACACCATTCAGACTGGTCTACAATCTCCACACTATTCAGACTGGTCTACAATCTCCACACTATTCAGACTGGACTACAATCCCCACTCCATTCAGACTGGTCTACAATCCCAACACCATTCAGACTGGTCTGCAAACCCCACACCATTCAGACTGGTCCACAATCCACAACGCATTCGGACTGGTCGACAATCTCCACACCATTCAGACTGGTCTACAATCCCCAAACCATTCAGACTGATCTACAATCTCCACACCACTCAGACTGTTCTACAATCTCCACACCATTCAGACTGGTCTACAATCTCCACACCATTCAGACTGGTCTACAATCTACACACCGTTCAGACTGCTCTGCAATCTCCACACCATTCAGACTGGTCTACAATCTCCACAGCTTTCAGACTGGTCTGCAATCTCCACACCATTCAGACTGGTCTGCAATGTCCGCACCGTTCAGACTGGTCTACAATCCCCACACCTTTCACACTGGTCTACATTCCCAACACCATTCAGACTGGTCTACAATCTCCACACCATTCAGACTGGTATGCAATCCCCACACAATTCAGACAGACCTACAATCACCACACCATTCAGACTGGTCTACAATATCCACACCATTCAGACTGGTCTAAAATCTCCACACCATTCAGACTGGTATGCAATCCCCACACAAATTAGACTTGTCTACAATCTCCACACCATTCAGACTGGTCTACAATCCCCAGACCATTCAGACTGGTATGCAATCCCCACACAATTCAGACTGGTCTACAATCTCCACATCATTCAGACTGGTCTACAATCCCCACACCATTCAGACTGGTCTACAATCTCCACACCATTCAGACTGGTCTACAATCACCACACCATTCTGACCGGACAACAATCTCCACAACATTCAGACTGGTATGCAATCCCCACACCATTCAGACTGGTCTACAATCTCCACACCATTCAGACTAATCGACAATCTCCACACCACTCAGACTGGTCTACAATCTCCACACCATTCAGACTGGTGTACAATCTCCACACCATTCAGACTGGTGTACAATCCCCACACCATTGACACTAGTCTACAATCTCCACACCATTCAGACTGCTGTACAATCCCCACACCATTGACACTAGTCTACAATCTCCACACCATTCAGACTGGTCTACAATCCCCACACCATTCAGACTGGTATGCAATCCCCACACCACTCAGACTGGTCTACAATTTCCACACCATTCAGACTGGTCTACAATCCCCACACCATTCAGACTGGTCTACAGTCCCCACACCATTCAGACTGGTCTACAATCCCCACACTATTCAGACTGGTCTACAATCTCCACACCATTCAGACTGGTCCACACTCTCCACACCATTCAGACTGCTCTACAGTCCCCACACCATTCAGACTGGTCTACAAAGTCGGCACTGTTCAGACTGGTCTAAAATCTCCACACCATTCAGACTGATCTACAATCCACACACCATTCAGACTGATCTACAATCCCCGCACCATTCAGACTGGTCTACAATCTCCACACCATTCAGACTGGTGTACAATCCCCACACCATTGACACTAGTCTACAATCTCCAAACCATTCAGACTGGTCAACAATCCCCACAACATTCAGACTGGTCTACAAACTCCACTCCATTCAGACTGTTCGACAATCCCCACACCACTCAGACTGGTGCACAATCCCCACACCATTCTGACAGGTCTACAATCCCCACAACATTCAGACTGGTCTAAAATCTCCATACCATTCTGACCGGACTACTATCTCCACACCACTCAGACTGATCCTCAATCTCCACACTATTCAGACTGGTCTACAATCCCCACACCATTCAGACTGATCTACAATCTCCACACTACTCAGACTGGTCTACAATCCCCTCACCATTCAGACTGGTCTAAAATCCACACACCATTCAGACTGGTCTACAATCTCCACACCATTCAGACTGGTCTAAAATCTCCACACCATTCAGACTGGTATGCAATCCCCACACCATTCAGACTGGTCTGCAAACTCCACACCATTCAGATTGTTCGACAATCCCCACACCATTCAGACTGGTGTACAATCCCCACACCATTCTGACCGGTCTACAATCTCCAAAGAATTCTGACCGGACTACTATCTCCACACCATTCAGACTGATCTACAATCTCCACACTATTCAGACTGGTCTACAATCCCCACACCATTCAGACTGGTCTAAAATCTACACACCATTCAGACTGGTCTACAATCTCCACACCATTCAGACTGGTATGCAATCCCCACACAATTCAGACAGATCTACAATCACCACACCATTCAGACTGGTCTACAATATCCACACCATTCAGACTGGTCTAAAATCTCCACACCATTCAGACTGGTATGCAATCCCCACACAAATTAGACTGGTCTACAATCTCCACACCATTCAGAGTGGTCTACAATCCCCAGACCATTCAGACTGGTATGCAATCCCCACACAATTCAGACTGGTCTACAATCCCCACACCATTCAGACCGATCTACAATCCTCACACAATTCAGACTGGTCTACAATCTCCACACCTTTCAGACAGGTCTACAATCTCCACACCATTCAGACTGGTATGCAATCCCCACACCATTCAGACTGGTCTACAATCCCCACACCATTCAGACTGTCTACAATCGCCACACCATTCAGACTGCTCTACAATCTCCACCCCATTCAGACTGGTATGCAATCCCCACACCATTCAGACTGGTCTACAATCTCCACACCATTCAGACTGGTATGCAATCCCCACACAATTCAGACTGGTATGCAATCCCCACACAAATCAGTCTGGTCTACAATCTCCACACCATTCAGACTGGTCTACAATCACCACACCATTCAGACTGGTATGCAATCCCCACACAATTCAGACTGGTCTACAATCTCCACACCATTTTGACTGGTCTACAATCTCCACACCATTTTGACTGGTCTACAATCTCCACACCATTCAGACTAATCGACAATCTCCACACCACTCAGACTGGTCTACAATCTCCACATCATTCAGACTGGTGTACAATCCCCACACCATTGACACAAGTCTACAATTAGAACACAACTCCGACTGTTCGAAAATCTCCAAATCATTCAGACATCTCTACAATCCGAACTACCATTCAGACTGGTCTACAAACACCACTCCATTCAGACTGGTCTACAATCTCAACTCCATTCAGACTGGTCTACAATCTCAACTCCATTCAGACTGGTCGCCAATCCCCACAACATTCGGAATGGTCTACAATCTCCAGACCATTCATACTGGTCTAAAATCTCCACATCATTCAGAATGTAACATAGCCCCACACAACGCAGACTTGTCTGCAATCTGCACTACATTCAGACTAGTCTACAATCTCCACACAATTCAGACTGGTCTACAATCTCCACACCATTCAGACCGATCTACAATCCTCACACAATTCAGACTGGTCTACAATCTCCACACCTTTCAGACAGGTCTACAATCTCCACACCATTCAGACTGGTATGCAATCCCCACACCATTCAGACTGGTCTACAATCCCCACACCATTCAGACTGGTATGCAATCCCCACACAATTCAGACTGTTCAACAATCACTCCACGATTCTGACCGGACTACAATCTCCATTCCATTCAGACTGGTCTACAATCCCCACACCATTCAGACTGGTATGCAATCCCCACACAATTCAGACTGGTCTACAATCTCCACACCTTTCAGACAGGTCTACAATCTCCACACCATTCAGACTGGTATGCAATCCCCACACCATTCAGACTGGTCTACAATCCCCACACCATTCAGACTGTCTACAATCGCCACACCATTCAGACTGGTCTACAATCTCCACACCATTCAGACTGGTATGCAATCCCCACACAATTCAGACTGGTATGCAATCCCCACACAAATCAGTCTGGTCTACAATCTCCACACCATTCAGACTGGTCTACAATCACCACACCATTCAGACTGGTATGCAATCCCCACACAATTCAGACTGGTCTACAATCTCCACACCATTTTGACTGGTCTACAATCTCCACACCATTTTGACTGGTCTACAATCTCCACACCATTCAGACTAATCGACAATCTCCACACCACTCAGACTGGTCTACAATCTCCACATCATTCAGACTGGTGTACAATCCCCACACCATTGACACAAGTCTACAATTAGAACACAACTCCGACTGTTCGAAAATCTCCAAATCATTCAGACATCTCTACAATCCGAACTACCATTCAGACTGGTCTACAAACACCACTCCATTCAGACTGGTCTACAATCTCAACTCCATTCAGACTGGTCTACAATCTCAACTCCATTCAGACTGGTCGCCAATCCCCACAACATTCGGAATGGTCTACAATTTCCAGACCATTCATACTGGTCTAAAATCTCCACATCATTCAGAATGTAACATAGCCCCACACAACGCAGACTTGTCTGCAATCTGCACTACATTCAGACTAGTCTACAATCTCCACACAATTCAGACTGGTCTACAATCTCCACACCATTCAGACCGATCTACAATCCTCACACAATTCAGACTGGTCTACAATCTCCACACCTTTCAGACAGGTCTACAATCTCCACACCATTCAGACTGGTATGCAATCCCCACACCATTCAGACTGGTCTACAATCCCCACACCATTCAGACTGGTATGCAATCCCCACACAATTCAGACTGTTCAACAATCACTCCACGATTCTGACCGGACTACAATCTCCATTCCATTCAGACTGGTCTACAATCCCCACACCATTCAGACTGGTATGCAATCCCCACACAATTCAGACTGGTCTACAATCTCCACACCTTTCAGACAGGTCTACAATCTCCACACCATTCAGACTGGTATGCAATCCCCACACCATTCAGACTGGTCTACAATCCCCACACCATTCAGACTGTCTACAATCGCCACACCATTCAGACTGCTCTACAATCTCCACACCATTCAGACTGGTATGCAATCCCCACACCATTCAGATTGGTCTACAATCTCCACACCATTCAGTCTGATCTACAATCTCCACACCATTCAGACTGGTCTACAATCTCCACACCATTCAGACTGGTCTACAATCTCCACACTATTCAGACTAACTACAATCCCCACTCCATAGAGACTGGTCTACAATCCCAACACCATTCAGACTGGTCTACAAACCCCACACCATTCAGACTGTTCCACAATCCACAACGCATTCGGACTGGTCGACAATCTCCACACCATTCAGACTGGTCTACAATCTCCACACCATTCAGACTGGTCTACAATCCCCAAACCATTCAGACTGATCTACAATCTCCACACTATTCAGACTGGTCTACAATCCCCACACCATTCAGACTGGTCTAAAATCCACACACCATTCAGACTGGTCTACAATCTCCACACCATTCAGACTGGTATGCAATCCCCACACAATTCAGACAGACCTACAATCACCACACCATTCAGACTGGTCTACAATATCCACACCATTCAGACTGGTCTAAAATCTCCACACCATTCAGACTGGTATGCAATCCCCACACAAATTAGACTTGTCTACAATCTCCACACCATTCAGACTGGTCTACAATCCCCAGACCATTCAGACTGGTATGCAATCCCCACACAATTCAGACTGGTCTACAATCTCCACATCATTCAGACTGGTCTACAATCCCCACACCATTCAGACTGGTCTACAATCTCCACACCATTCAGACTGGTCTACAATCACCACACCATTCTGACCGGACAACAATCTCCACAACATTCAGACTGGTATGCAATCCCCACACCATTCAGACTGGTCTACAATCTCCACACCATTCAGACTAATCGACAATCTCCACACCACTCAGACTGGTCTACAATCTCCACACCATTCAGACTGGTGTACAATCTCCACACCATTCAGACTGGTGTACAATCCCCACACCATTGACACTAGTCTACAATCTCCACACCATTCAGACTGCTGTACAATCCCCACACCATTGACACTAGTCTACAATCTCCACACCATTCAGACTGGTCTACAATCCCCACACCATTCAGACTGGTATGCAATCCCCACACCACTCAGACTGGTCTACAATCTCCACACCATTCAGACTGGTCTACAATCCCCACACCATTCAGACTGGTCTACAGTCCCCACACCATTCAGACTGGTCTACAATCCCCACACTATTCAGACTGGTCTACAATCTCCACACCATTCAGACTGGTCCACACTCTCCACACCATTCAGACTGCTCTACAGTCCCCACACCATTCAGACTGGTCTAAAAGTCGGCACTGTTCAGACTGGTCTAAAATCTTCACACCATTCAGACTGATCTACAATCCACACACCATTCAGACTGATCTACAATCCCCGCACCATTCAGACTGGTCTACAATCTCCACACCATTCAGACTGGTGTACAATCCCCACACCATTGACACTAGTCTACAATCTCCACACCATTCAGACTGGTCAACAATCCCCACAACATTCAGACTGGTCTACAAACTCCACTCCATTCAGACTGTTCGACAATCCCCACACTATTCAGACTGGTGTCCAATCCCCACACCATTCTGACCGGATTACAATCTCCACACCACTCAGGTTGTTCGACAATCCCCACACCATTCAGACTGCTGCACAATCCCCACACCATTCTGACAGGTCTACAATCCCCACAACATTCAGACTGGTCTAAAATCTCCATACCATTCTGACCGGACTACTATCTCCACACCACTCAGACTGATCCTCAATCTCCACACTATTCAGACTGGTCTACAATCCCCACACCATTCAGACTGATCTACAATCTCCACACTACTCAGACTGGTCTACAATCCCCTCACCATTCAGACTGGTCTAAAATCCACACACCATTCAGACTGGTCTACAATCTCCACACCATTCAGACTGGTCTAAAATCTCCACACCATTCAGACTGGTATGCAATCCCCACACCATTCAGACTGGTCTGCAAACTCCACACCATTCAGATTGTTCGACAATCCCCACACCATTCAGACTGGTGTACAATCCCCACACCATTCTGACCGGTCTACAATCTCCAAAGAATTCTGACCGGACTACTATCTCCACACCATTCAGACTGATCTACAATCTCCACACTATTCAGACTGGTCTACAATCCCCACACCATTCAGACTGGTCTAAAATCCACACACCATTCAGACTGGTCTACAATCTCCACACCATTCAGACTGGTATGCAATCCCCACACCATTCAGATTGGTCTACAATCTCCACACCATTCAGTCTGATCTACAATCTCCACACCATTCAGACTGGTCTACAATCTCCACACCATTCAGACTGGTCTACAATCTCCACACTATTCAGACTAACTACAATCCCCACTCCATAGAGACTGGTCTACAATCCCAACACCATTCAGACTGGTCTACAAACCCCACACCATTCAGACTGGTCCACAATCCACAACGCATTCGGACTGGTCGACAATCTCCACACCATTCAGACTGGTCTACAATCTCCACACCATTCAGACTGGTCTACAATCCCCAAACCATTCAGACTGATCTACAATCTCCACACTATTCAGACTGGTCTACAATCCCCACACCATTCAGACTGGTCTAAAATCCACACACCATTCAGACTGGTCTACAATCTCCACACCATTCAGACTGGTATGCAATCCCCACACAATTCAGACAGACCTACAATCACCACACCATTCAGACTGGTCTACAATATCCACACCATTCAGACTGGTCTAAAATCTCCACACCATTCAGACTGGTATGCAATCCCCACACAAATTAGACTTGTCTACAATCTCCACACCATTCAGACTGGTCTACAATCCCCAGACCATTCAGACTGGTATGCAATCCCCACACAATTCAGACTGGTCTACAATCTCCACATCATTCAGACTGGTCTACAATCCCCACACCATTCAGACTGGTCTACAATCTCCACACCATTCAGACTGGTCTACAATCACCACACCATTCTGACCGGACAACAATCTCCACAACATTCAGACTGGTATGCAATCCCCACACCATTCAGACTGGTCTACAATCTCCACACCATTCAGACTAATCGACAATCTCCACACCACTCAGACTGGTCTACAATCTCCACACCATTCAGACTGGTGTACAATCTCCACACCATTCAGACTGGTGTACAATCCCCACACCATTGACACTAGTCTACAATCTCCACACCATTCAGACTGCTGTACAATCCCCACACCATTGACACTAGTCTACAATCTCCACACCATTCAGACTGGTCTACAATCCCCACACCATTCAGACTGGTATGCAATCCCCACACCACTCAGACTGGTCTACAATCTCCACACCATTCAGACTGGTCTACAATCCCCACACCATTCAGACTGGTCTACAGTCCCCACACCATTCAGACTGGTCTACAATCCCCACACTATTCAGACTGGTCTACAATCTCCACACCATTCAGACTGGTCCACACTCTCCACACCATTCAGACTGCTCTACAGTCCCCACACCATTCAGACTGGTCTAAAAGTCGGCACTGTTCAGACTGGTCTAAAATCTCCACACCATTCAGACTGATCTACAATCCACACACCATTCAGACTGATCTACAATCCCCGCACCATTCAGACTGGTCTACAATCTCCACACCATTCAGACTGGTGTACAATCCCCACACCATTGACACTAGTCTACAATCTCCACACCATTCAGACTGGTCAACAATCCCCACAACATTCAGACTGGTCTACAAACTCCACTCCATTCAGACTGTTCGACAATCCCCACACTATTCAGACTGGTGTCCAATCCCCACACCATTCTGACCGGATTACAATCTCCACACCACTCAGGTTGTTCGACAATCCCCACACCATTCAGACTGCTGCACAATCCCCACACCATTCTGACAGGTCTACAATCCCCACAACATTCAGACTGGTCTAAAATCTCCATACCATTCTGACCGGACTACTATCTCCACACCACTCAGACTGATCCTCAATCTCCACACTATTCAGACTGGTCTACAATCCCCACACCATTCAGACTGATCTACAATCTCCACACTACTCAGACTGGTCTACAATCCCCTCACCATTCAGACTGGTCTAAAATCCACACACCATTCAGACTGGTCTACAATCTCCACACCATTCAGACTGGTCTAAAATCTCCACACCATTCAGACTGGTATGCAATCCCCACACCATTCAGACTGGTCTGCAAACTCCACACCATTCAGATTGTTCGACAATCCCCACACCATTCAGACTGGTGTACAATCCCCACACCATTCTGACCGGTCTACAATCTCCAAAGAATTCTGACCGGACTACTATCTCCACACCATTCAGACTGATCTACAATCTCCACACTATTCAGACTGGTCTACAATCCCCACACCATTCAGACTGGTCTAAAATCCACACACCATTCAGACTGGTCTACAATCTCCACACCATTCAGACTGGTATGCAATCCCCACACAATTCAGACAGATCTACAATCACCACACCATTCAGACTGGTCTACAATATCCACACCATTCAGACTGGTCTAAAATCTCCACACCATTCAGACTGGTATGCAATCCCCACACAAATTAGACTGGTCTACAATCTCCACACCATTCAGACTGGTCTACAATCCCCAGACCATTCAGACTGGTATGCAATCCCCACACAATTCAGACTGGTCTACAATCCCCACACCATTCAGACCGATCTACAATCCTCACACAATTCAGACTGGTCTACAATCTCCACACCTTTCAGACAGGTCTACAATCTCCACACCATTCAGACTGGTATGCAATCCCCACACCATTCAGACTGGTCTACAATCCCCACACCATTCAGACTGTCTACAATCGCCACACCATTCAGACTGCTCTACAATCTCCACACCATTCAGACTGGTATGCAATCCCCACACCATTCAGACTGGTCTACAATCTCCACACCATTCAGACTGGTATGCAATCCCCACACAATTCAGACTGGTATGCAATCCCCACACAAATCAGTCTGGTCTACAATCTCCACACCATTCAGACTGGTCTACAATCACCACACCATTCAGACTGGTATGCAATCCCCACACAATTCAGACTGGTCTACAATCTCCACACCATTTTGACTGGTCTACAATCTCCACACCATTTTGACTGGTCTACAATCTCCACACCATTCAGACTAATCGACAATCTCCACACCACTCAGACTGGTCTACAATCTCCACATCATTCAGACTGGTGTACAATCCCCACACCATTGACACAAGTCTACAATTAGAACACAACTCCGACTGTTCGAAAATCTCCAAATCATTCAGACATCTCTACAATCCGAACTACCATTCAGACTGGTCTACAAACACCACTCCATTCAGACTGGTCTACAATCTCAACTCCATTCAGACTGGTCTACAATCTCAACTCCATTCAGACTGGTCGACAATCCCCACAACATTCGGAATGGTCTACAATCTCCAGACCATTCATACTGGTCTAAAATCTCCACATCATTCAGAATGTAACATAGCCCCACACAACGCAGACTTGTCTGCAATCTGCACTACATTCAGACTAGTCTACAATCTCCACACAATTCAGACTGGTCTACAATCTCCACACCATTCAGACCGATCTACAATCCTCACACAATTCAGACTGGTCTACAATCTCCACACCTTTCAGACAGGTCTACAATCTCCACACCATTCAGACTGGTATGCAATCCCCACACCATTCAGACTGGTCTACAATCCCCACACCATTCAGACTGGTATGCAATCCCCACACAATTCAGACTGTTCTACAATCACTCCACGATTCTGACCGGACTACAATCTCCATTCCATTCAGACTGGTCTACAATCCCCACACCATTCAGACTGGTATGCAATCCCCACACAATTCAGACTGGTCTACAATCTCCACACCTTTCAGACAGGTCTACAATCTCCACACCATTCAGACTGGTATGCAATCCCCACACCATTCAGACTGGTCTACAATCCCCACACCATTCAGACTGTCTACAATCGCCACACCATTCAGACTGCTCTACAATCTCCACACCATTCAGACTGGTATGCAATCCCCACACCATTCAGATTGGTCTACAATCTCCACACCATTCAGTCTGATCTACAATCTCCACACCATTCAGACTGGTCTACAATCTCCACACCATTCAGACTGGTCTACAATCTCCACACTATTCAGACTAACTACAATCCCCACTCCATACAGACTGGTCTACAATCCCAACACCATTCAGACTGGTCTACAAACCCCACACCATTCAGACTGGTCCACAATCCACAACGCATTCGGACTGGTCGACAATCTCCACACCATTCAGACTGGTCTACAATCTCCACACCATTCAGACTGGTCTACAATCCCCAAACCATTCAGACTGATCTACAATCTCCACACTATTCAGACTGGTCTACAATCCCCACACCATTCAGACTGGTCTAAAATCCACACACCATTCAGACTGGTCTACAATCTCCACACCATTCAGACTGGTATGCAATCCCCACACAATTCAGACAGACCTACAATCACCACACCATTCAGACTGGTCTACAATATCCACACCATTCAGACTGGTCTAAAATCTCCACACCATTCAGACTGGTATGCAATCCCCACACAAATTAGACTTGTCTACAATCTCCACACCATTCAGACTGGTCTACAATCCCCAGACCATTCAGACTGGTATGCAATCCCCACACAATTCAGACTGGTCTACAATCTCCACATCATTCAGACTGGTCTACAATCCCCACACCATTCAGACTGGTCTACAATCTCCACACCATTCAGACTGGTCTACAATCACCACACCATTCTGACCGGACAACAATCTCCACAACATTCAGACTGGTATGCAATCCCCACACCATTCAGACTGGTCTACAATCTCCACACCATTCAGACTAATCGACAATCTCCACACCACTCAGACTGGTCTACAATCTCCACACCATTCAGACTGGTGTACAATCTCCACACCATTCAGACTGGTGTACAATCCCCACACCATTGACACTAGTCTACAATCTCCACACCATTCAGACTGCTGTACAATCCCCACACCATTGACACTAGTCTACAATCTCCACACCATTCAGACTGGTCTACAATCCCCACACCATTCAGACTGGTATGCAATCCCCACACCACTCAGACTGGTCTACAATCTCCACACCATTCAGACTGGTCTACAATCCCCACACCATTCAGACTGGTCTACAGTCCCCACACCATTCAGACTGGTCTACAATCCCCACACTATTCAGACTGGTCTACAATCTCCACACCATTCAGACTGGTCCACACTCTCCACACCATTCAGACTGCTCTACAGTCCCCACACCATTCAGACTGGTCTAAAAGTCGGCACTGTTCAGACTGGTCTAAAATCTCCACACCATTCAGACTGATCTACAATCCACACACCATTCAGACTGATCTACAATCCCCGCACCATTCAGACTGGTCTACAATCTCCACACCATTCAGACTGGTGTACAATCCCCACACCATTGACACTAGTCTACAATCTCCACACCATTCAGACTGGTCAACAATCCCCACAACATTCAGACTGGTCTACAAACTCCACTCCATTCAGACTATTCGACAATCCCCACACTATTCAGACTGGTGTCCAATCCCCACACCATTCTGACCGGATTACAATCTCCACACCACTCAGGTTGTTCGACAATCCCCACACCATTCAGACTGCTGCACAATCCCCACACCATTCTGACAGGTCTACAATCCCCACAACATTCAGACTGGTCTAAAATCTCCATACCATTCTGACCGGACTACTATCTCCACACCACTCAGACTGATCCTCAATCTCCACACTATTCAGACTGGTCTACAATCCCCACACCATTCAGACTGATCTACAATCTCCACACTACTCAGACTGGTCTACAATCCCCTCACCATTCAGACTGGTCTAAAATCCACACACCATTCAGACTGGTCTACAATCTCCACACCATTCAGACTGGTCTAAAATCTCCACACCATTCAGACTGGTATGCAATCCCCACACCATTCAGACTGGTCTGCAAACTCCACACCATTCAGATTGTTCGACAATCCCCACACCATTCAGACTGGTGTACAATCCCCACACCATTCTGACCGGTCTACAATCTCCAAAGAATTCTGACCGGACTACTATCTCCACACCATTCAGACTGATCTACAATCTCCACACTATTCAGACTGGTCTACAATCCCCACACCATTCAGACTGGTCTAAAATCCACACACCATTCAGACTGGTCTACAATCTCCACACCATTCAGACTGGTATGCAATCCCCACACAATTCAGACAGATCTACAATCACCACACCATTCAGACTGGTCTACAATATCCACACCATTCAGACTGGTCTAAAATCTCCACACCATTCAGACTGGTATGCAATCCCCACACAAATTAGACTGGTCTACAATCTCCACACCATTCAGACTGGTCTACAATCCCCAGACCATTCAGACTGGTATGCAATCCCCACACAATTCAGACTGGTCTACAATCCCCACACCATTCAGACCGATCTACAATCCTCACACAATTCAGACTGGTCTACAATCTCCACACCTTTCAGACAGGTCTACAATCTCCACACCATTCAGACTGGTATGCAATCCCCACACCATTCAGACTGGTCTACAATCCCCACACCATTCAGACTGTCTACAATCGCCACACCATTCAGACTGCTCTACAATCTCCACACCATTCAGACTGGTATGCAATCCCCACACCATTCAGACTGGTCTACAATCTCCACACCATTCAGACTGGTATGCAATCCCCACACAATTCAGACTGGTATGCAATCCCCACACAAATCAGTCTGGTCTACAATCTCCACACCATTCAGACTGGTCTACAATCACCACACCATTCAGACTGGTATGCAATCCCCACACAATTCAGACTGGTCTACAATCTCCACACCATTTTGACTGGTCTACAATCTCCACACCATTTTGACTGGTCTACAATCTCCACACCATTCAGACTAATCGACAATCTCCACACCACTCAGACTGGTCTACAATCTCCACATCATTCAGACTGGTGTACAATCCCCACACCATTGACACAAGTCTACAATTAGAACACAACTCCGACTGTTCGAAAATCTCCAAATCATTCAGACATCTCTACAATCCGAACTACCATTCAGACTGGTCTACAATCCCCACACCATTCAGACTGGTCTGCAAACTCCACACCATTCAGATTGTTCGACAATCCCCACACCATTCAGACTGGTGTACAATCCCCACACCATTCTGACCGGTCTACAATCTCCAAAGAATTCTGACCGGACTACTATCTCCACACCATTCAGACTGATCTACAATCTCCACACTATTCAGACTGGTCTACAATCCCCACACCATTCAGACTGGTCTAAAATCCACACACCATTCAGACTGGTCTACAATCTCCACACCATTCAGACTGGTATGCAATCCCCACACAATTCAGACAGATCTACAATCACCACACCATTCAGACTGGTCTACAATATCCACACCATTCAGACTGGTCTAAAATCTCCACACCATTCAGACTGGTATGCAATCCCCACACAAATTAGACTGGTCTACAATCTCCACACCATTCAGACTGGTCTACAATCCCCAGACCATTCAGACTGGTATGCAATCCCCACACAATTCAGACTGGTCTACAATCCCCACACCATTCAGACCGATCTACAATCCTCACACAATTCAGACTGGTCTACAATCTCCACACCTTTCAGACAGGTCTACAATCTCCACACCATTCAGACTGGTATGCAATCCCCACACCATTCAGACTGGTCTACAATCCCCACACCATTCAGACTGTCTACAATCGCCACACCATTCAGACTGCTCTACAATCTCCACACCATTCAGACTGGTATGCAATCCCCACACCATTCAGACTGGTCTACAATCTCCACACCATTCAGACTGGTATGCAATCCCCACACAATTCAGACTGGTATGCAATCCCCACACAAATCAGTCTGGTCTACAATCTCCACACCATTCAGACTGGTCTACAATCACCACACCATTCAGACTGGTATGCAATCCCCACACAATTCAGACTGGTCTACAATCTCCACACCATTTTGACTGGTCTACAATCTCCACACCATTTTGACTGGTCTACAATCTCCACACCATTCAGACTAATCGACAATCTCCACACCACTCAGACTGGTCTACAATCTCCACATCATTCAGACTGGTGTACAATCCCCACACCATTGACACAAGTCTACAATTAGAACACAACTCCGACTGTTCGAAAATCTCCAAATCATTCAGACATCTCTACAATCCGAACTACCATTCAGACTGGTCTACAAACACCACTCCATTCAGACTGGTCTACAATCTCAACTCCATTCAGACTGGTCTACAATCTCAACTCCATTCAGACTGGTCGACAATCCCCACAACATTCGGAATGGTCTACAATCTCCAGACCATTCATACTGGTCTAAAATCTCCACATCATTCAGAATGTAACATAGCCCCACACAACGCAGACTTGTCTGCAATCTGCACTACATTCAGACTAGTCTACAATCTCCACACAATTCAGACTGGTCTACAATCTCCACACCATTCAGACCGATCTACAATCCTCACACAATTCAGACTGGTCTACAATCTCCACACCTTTCAGACAGGTCTACAATCTCCACACCATTCAGACTGGTATGCAATCCCCACACCATTCAGACTGGTCTACAATCCCCACACCATTCAGACTGGTATGCAATCCCCACACAATTCAGACTGTTCTACAATCACTCCACGATTCTGACCGGACTACAATCTCCATTCCATTCAGACTGGTCTACAATCCCCACACCATTCAGACTGGTATGCAATCCCCACACCATTCAGACCGATCTACAATCCTCACACAATTCAGACTGGTCTACAATCTCCACACCTTTCAGACAGGTCTACAATCTCCACACCATTCAGACTGGTATGCAATCCCCACACCATTCAGACTGGTCTACAATCCCCACACCATTCAGACTGTCTACAATCGCCACACCATTCAGACTGCTCTACAATCTCCACACCATTCAGACTGGTATGCAATCCCCACACCATTCAGACTGGTCTACAATCTCCACACCATTCAGACTGGTATGCAATCCCCACACAATTCAGACTGGTATGCAATCCCCACACAAATCAGTCTGGTCTACAATCTCCACACCATTCAGACTGGTCTACAATCACCACACCATTCAGACTGGTATGCAATCCCCACACAATTCAGACTGGTCTACAATCTCCACACCATTTTGACTGGTCTACAATCTCCACACCATTTTGACTGGTCTACAATCTCCACACCATTCAGACTAATCGACAATCTCCACACCACTCAGACTGGTCTACAATCTCCACATCATTCAGACTGGTGTACAATCCCCACACCATTGACACAAGTCTACAATTAGAACACAACTCCGACTGTTCGAAAATCTCCAAATCATTCAGACATCTCTACAATCCGAACTACCATTCAGACTGGTCTACAAACACCACTCCATTCAGACTGGTCTACAATCTCAACTCCATTCAGACTGGTCTACAATCTCAACTCCATTCAGACTGGTCGACAATCCCCACAACATTCGGAATGGTCTACAATCTCCAGACCATTCATACTGGTCTAAAATCTCCACATCATTCAGAATGTAACATAGCCCCACACAACGCAGACTTGTCTGCAATCTGCACTACATTCAGACTAGTCTACAATCTCCACACAATTCAGACTGGTCTACAATCTCCACACCATTCAGACCGATCTACAATCCTCACACAATTCAGACTGGTCTACAATCTCCACACCTTTCAGACAGGTCTACAATCTCCACACCATTCAGACTGGTATGCAATCCCCACACCATTCAGACTGGTCTACAATCCCCACACCATTCAGACTGGTATGCAATCCCCACACAATTCAGACTGTTCTACAATCACTCCACGATTCTGACCGGACTACAATCTCCATTCCATTCAGACTGGTCTACAATCCCCACACCATTCAGACTGGTATGCAATCCCCACACAATTCAGACTGGTCTACAATCACTACACCATTCTGACCGGACTACAATCTCCATACCATTCAGACTGGTATGCAATCCCCACACCATTCTGACTGGTCTACAATCTCCACACCATTCAGACTAATCGACAATCTCCACACCACTCAGACTGGTCTACAATCTCCACACCATTCAGACTGGTATGCAATCCCCACACCATTCAGGCTGGTCTACAATCTCCACACAATTCAGTCTGATCTAGAATCTCCACACCATTCAGACTGGTCTACAATCTCCACACTATTCAGACTGGTCTACAATCTCCACACTATTCAGACTGGACTACAATCCCCACTCCATTCAGACTGGTCTACAATCCCAACACCATTCAGACTGGTCTGCAAACCCCACACCATTCAGACTGGTCCACAATCCACAACGCATTCGGACTGGTCGACAATCTCCACACCATTCAGACTGGTCTACAATCCCCAAACCATTCAGACTGATCTACAATCTCCACACCACTCAGACTGTTCTACAATCTCCACACCATTCAGACTGGTCTACAATCTCCACACCATTCAGACTGGTCTACAATCTACACACCGTTCAGACTGCTCTGCAATCTCCACACCATTCAGACTGGTCTACAATCTCCACAGCTTTCAGACTGGTCTGCAATCTCCACACCATTCAGACTGGTCTGCAATGTCCGCACCGTTCAGACTGGTCTACAATCCCCACACCTTTCACACTGGTCTACATTCCCAACACCATTCAGACTGGTCTACAATCTCCACACCATTCAGACTGGTATGCAATCCCCACACAATTCAGACAGACCTACAATCACCACACCATTCAGACTGGTCTACAATATCCACACCATTCAGACTGGTCTAAAATCTCCACACCATTCAGACTGGTATGCAATCCCCACACAAATTAGACTTGTCTACAATCTCCACACCATTCAGACTGGTCTACAATCCCCAGACCATTCAGACTGGTATGCAATCCCCACACAATTCAGACTGGTCTACAATCTCCACATCATTCAGACTGGTCTACAATCCCCACACCATTCAGACTGGTCTACAATCTCCACACCATTCAGACTGGTCTACAATCACCACACCATTCTGACCGGACAACAATCTCCACAACATTCAGACTGGTATGCAATCCCCACACCATTCAGACTGGTCTACAATCTCCACACCATTCAGACTAATCGACAATCTCCACACCACTCAGACTGGTCTACAATCTCCACACCATTCAGACTGGTGTACAATCTCCACACCATTCAGACTGGTGTACAATCCCCACACCATTGACACTAGTCTACAATCTCCACACCATTCAGACTGCTGTACAATCCCCACACCATTGACACTAGTCTACAATCTCCACACCATTCAGACTGGTCTACAATCCCCACACCATTCAGACTGGTATGCAATCCCCACACCACTCAGACTGGTCTACAATCTCCACACCATTCAGACTGGTCTACAATCCCCACACCATTCAGACTGGTCTACAGTCCCCACACCATTCAGACTGGTCTACAATCCCCACACTATTCAGACTGGTCTACAATCTCCACACCATTCAGACTGGTCCACACTCTCCACACCATTCAGACTGCTCTACAGTCCCCACACCATTCAGACTGGTCTACAAAGTCGGCACTGTTCAGACTGGTCTAAAATCTCCACACCATTCAGACTGATCTACAATCCACACACCATTCAGACTGATCTACAATCCCCGCACCATTCAGACTGGTCTACAATCTCCACACCATTCAGACTGGTGTACAATCCCCACACCATTGACACTAGTCTACAATCTCCACACCATTCAGACTGGTCAACAATCCCCACAACATTCAGACTGGTCTACAAACTCCACTCCATTCAGACTGTTCGACAATCCCCACACTATTCAGACTGGTGTCCAATCCCCACACCATTCTGACCGGATTACAATCTCCACACCACTCAGGTTGTTCGACAATCCCCACACCATTCAGACTGCTGCACAATCCCCACACCATTCTGACAGGTCTACAATCCCCACAACATTCAGACTGGTCTAAAATCTCCATACCATTCTGACCGGACTACTATCTCCACACCACTCAGACTGATCCTCAATCTCCACACTATTCAGACTGGTCTACAATCCCCACACCATTCAGACTGATCTACAATCTCCACACTACTCAGACTGGTCTACAATCCCCTCACCATTCAGACTGGTCTAAAATCCACACACCATTCAGACTGGTCTACAATCTCCACACCATTCAGACTGGTCTAAAATCTCCACACCATTCAGACTGGTATGCAATCCCCACACCATTCAGACTGGTCTGCAAACTCCACACCATTCAGATTGTTCGACAATCCCCACACCATTCAGACTGGTGTACAATCCCCACACCATTCTGACCGGTCTACAATCTCCAAAGAATTCTGACCGGACTACTATCTCCACACCATTCAGACTGATCTACAATCTCCACACTATTCAGACTGGTCTACAATCCCCACACCATTCAGACTGGTCTAAAATCCACACACCATTCAGACTGGTCTACAATCTCCACACCATTCAGACTGGTATGCAATCCCCACACAATTCAGACAGATCTACAATCACCACACCATTCAGACTGGTCTACAATATCCACACCATTCAGACTGGTCTAAAATCTCCACACCATTCAGACTGGTATGCAATCCCCACACAAATTAGACTGGTCTACAATCTCCACACCATTCAGACTGGTCTACAATCCCCAGACCATTCAGACTGGTATGCAATCCCCACACAATTCAGACTGGTCTACAATCCCCACACCATTCAGACCGATCTACAATCCTCACACAATTCAGACTGGTCTACAATCTCCACACCTTTCAGACAGGTCTACAATCTCCACACCATTCAGACTGGTATGCAATCCCCACACCATTCAGACTGGTCTACAATCCCCACACCATTCAGACTGTCTACAATCGCCACACCATTCAGACTGCTCTACAATCTCCACACCATTCAGACTGGTATGCAATCCCCACACCATTCAGACTGGTCTACAATCTCCACACCATTCAGACTGGTATGCAATCCCCACACAATTCAGACTGGTATGCAATCCCCACACAAATCAGTCTGGTCTACAATCTCCACACCATTCAGACTGGTCTACAATCACCACACCATTCAGACTGGTATGCAATCCCCACACAATTCAGACTGGTCTACAATCTCCACACCATTTTGACTGGTCTACAATCTCCACACCATTTTGACTGGTCTACAATCTCCACACCATTCAGACTAATCGACAATCTCCACACCACTCAGACTGGTCTACAATCTCCACATCATTCAGACTGGTGTACAATCCCCACACCATTGACACAAGTCTACAATTAGAACACAACTCCGACTGTTCGAAAATCTCCAAATCATTCAGACATCTCTACAATCCGAACTACCATTCAGACTGGTCTACAAACACCACTCCATTCAGACTGGTCTACAATCTCAACTCCATTCAGACTGGTCTACAATCTCAACTCCATTCAGACTGGTCGACAATCCCCACAACATTCGGAATGGTCTACAATCTCCAGACCATTCATACTGGTCTAAAATCTCCACATCATTCAGAATGTAACATAGCCCCACACAACGCAGACTTGTCTGCAATCTGCACTACATTCAGACTAGTCTACAATCTCCACACAATTCAGACTGGTCTACAATCTCCACACCATTCAGACCGATCTACAATCCTCACACAATTCAGACTGGTCTACAATCTCCACACCTTTCAGACAGGTCTACAATCTCCACACCATTCAGACTGGTATGCAATCCCCACACCATTCAGACTGGTCTACAATCCCCACACCATTCAGACTGGTATGCAATCCCCACACAATTCAGACTGGTCTACAATCTCCACACCATTCAGACTAATCGACAATCTCCACACCACTCAGACTGGTCTACAATCTCCACACCATTCAGACTGGTATGCAATCCCCACACCATTCAGGCTGGTCTACAATCTCCACACAATTCAGTCTGATCTAGAATCTCCACACCATTCAGACTGGTCTACAATCTCCACACTATTCAGACTGGTCTACAATCTCCACACTATTCAGACTGGACTACAATCCCCACTCCATTCAGACTGGTCTACAATCCCAACACCATTCAGACTGGTCTGCAAACCCCACACCATTCAGACTGGTCCAAAATCCACAACGCATTCGGACTGGTCGACAATCTCCACACCATTCAGACTGGTCTACAATCCCCAAACCATTCAGACTGATCTACAATCTCCACACCACTCAGACTGTTCTACAATCTCCACACCATTCAGACTGGTCTACAATCTCCACACCATTCAGACTGGTCTACAATCTACACACCGTTCAGACTGCTCTGCAATCTCCACACCATTCAGACTGGTCTACAATCTCCACAGCTTTCAGACTGGTCTGCAATCTCCACACCATTCAGACTGGTCTGCAATGTCCGCACCGTTCAGACTGGTCTACAATCCCCACACCTTTCACACTGGTCTACATTCCCAACACCATTCAGACTGGTCTACAATCACCACACCATTCAGACTGGTCTACAATATCCACACCATTCAGACTGGTCTAAAATCTCCACACCATTCAGACTGGTATGCAATCCCCACACAAATTAGACTTGTCTACAATCTCCACACCATTCAGACTGGTCTACAATCCCCAGACCATTCAGACTGGTATGCAATCCCCACACAATTCAGACTGGTCTACAATCTCCACATCATTCAGACTGGTCTACAATCCCCACACCATTCAGACTGGTCTACAATCTCCACACCATTCAGACTGGTCTACAATCACCACACCATTCTGACCGGACAACAATCTCCACAACATTCAGACTGGTATGCAATCCCCACACCATTCAGACTGGTCTACAATCTCCACACCATTCAGACTAATCGACAATCTCCACACCACTCAGACTGGTCTACAATCTCCACACCATTCAGACTGGTGTACAATCTCCACACCATTCAGACTGGTGTACAATCCCCACACCATTGACACTAGTCTACAATCTCCACACCATTCAGACTGCTGTACAATCCCCACACCATTGACACTAGTCTACAATCTCCACACCATTCAGACTGGTCTACAATCCCCACACCATTCAGACTGGTATGCAATCCCCACACCACTCAGACTGGTCTACAATCTCCACACCATTCAGACTGGTCTACAATCCCCACACCATTCAGACTGGTCTACAGTCCCCACACCATTCAGACTGGTCTACAATCCCCACACTATTCAGACTGGTCTACAATCTCCACACCATTCAGACTGGTCCACACTCTCCACACCATTCAGACTGCTCTACAGTCCCCACACCATTCAGACTGGTCTACAAAGTCGGCACTGTTCAGACTGGTCTAAAATCTCCACACCATTCAGACTGATCTACAATCCACACACCATTCAGACTGATCTACAATCCCCGCACCATTCAGACTGGTCTACAATCTCCACACCATTCAGACTGGTGTACAATCCCCACACCATTGACACTAGTCTACAATCTCCACACCATTCAGACTGGTCAACAATCCCCACAACATTCAGACTGGTCTACAAACTCCACTCCATTCAGACTGTTCGACAATCCCCACACTATTCAGACTGGTGTCCAATCCCCACACCATTCTGACCGGATTACAATCTCCACACCACTCAGGTTGTTCGACAATCCCCACACCACTCAGACTGGTGCACAATCCCCACACCATTCTGACAGGTCTACAATCCCCACAACATTCAGACTGGTCTAAAATCTCCATACCATTCTGACCGGACTACTATCTCCACACCACTCAGACTGATCCTCAATCTCCACACTATTCAGACTGGTCTACAATCCCCACACCATTCAGACTGATCTACAATCTCCACACTACTCAGACTGGTCTACAATCCCCTCACCATTCAGACTGGTCTAAAATCCACACACCATTCAGACTGGTCTACAATCTCCACACCATTCAGACTGGTCTAAAATCTCCACACCATTCAGACTGGTATGCAATCCCCACACCATTCAGACTGGTCTGCAAACTCCACACCATTCAGATTGTTCGACAATCCCCACACCATTCAGACTGGTGTACAATCCCCACACCATTCTGACCGGTCTACAATCTCCAAAGAATTCTGACCGGACTACTATCTCCACACCATTCAGACTGATCTACAATCTCCACACTATTCAGACTGGTCTACAATCCCCACACCATTCAGACTGGTCTAAAATCCACACACCATTCAGACTGGTCTACAATCTCCACACCATTCAGACTGGTATGCAATCCCCACACAATTCAGACAGATCTACAATCACCACACCATTCAGACTGGTCTACAATATCCACACCATTCAGACTGGTCTAAAATCTCCACACCATTCAGACTGGTATGCAATCCCCACACAAATTAGACTGGTCTACAATCTCCACACCATTCAGACTGGTCTACAATCCCCAGACCATTCAGACTGGTATGCAATCCCCACACAATTCAGACTGGTCTACAATCCCCACACCATTCAGACCGATCTACAATCCTCACACAATTCAGACTGGTCTACAATCTCCACACCTTTCAGACAGGTCTACAATCTCCACACCATTCAGACTGGTATGCAATCCCCACACCATTCAGACTGGTCTACAATCCCCACACCATTCAGACTGTCTACAATCGCCACACCATTCAGACTGCTCTACAATCTCCACACCATTCAGACTGGTATGCAATCCCCACACCATTCAGACTGGTCTACAATCTCCACACCATTCAGACTGGTATGCAATCCCCACACAATTCAGACTGGTATGCAATCCCCACACAAATCAGTCTGGTCTACAATCTCCACACCATTCAGACTGGTCTACAATCACCACACCATTCAGACTGGTATGCAATCCCCACACAATTCAGACTGGTCTACAATCTCCACACCATTTTGACTGGTCTACAATCTCCACACCATTTTGACTGGTCTACAATCTCCACACCATTCAGACTAATCGACAATCTCCACACCACTCAGACTGGTCTACAATCTCCACATCATTCAGACTGGTGTACAATCCCCACACCATTGACACAAGTCTACAATTAGAACACAACTCCGACTGTTCGAAAATCTCCAAATCATTCAGACATCTCTACAATCCGAACTACCATTCAGACTGGTCTACAAACACCACTCCATTCAGACTGGTCTACAATCTCAACTCCATTCAGACTGGTCTACAATCCCCACAACATTCGGAATGGTCTACAATCTCCAGACCATTCATACTGGTCTAAAATCTCCACATCATTCAGAATGTAACATAGCCCCACACAACGCAGACTTGTCTGCAATCTGCACTACATTCAGACTAGTCTACAATCTCCACACAATTCAGACTGGTCTACAATCTCCACACCATTCAGACCGATCTACAATCCTCACACAATTCAGACTGGTCTACAATCTCCACACCTTTCAGACAGGTCTACAATCTCCACACCATTCAGACTGGTATGCAATCCCCACACCATTCAGACTGGTCTACAATCCCCACACCATTCAGACTGGTATGCAATCCCCACACAATTCAGACTGTTCTACAATCACTCCACGATTCTGACCGGACTACAATCTCCATTCCATTCAGACTGGTCTACAATCCCCACACCATTCAGACTGGTATACAATCCCCACACAATTCAGACTGGTCTACAATCACTACACCATTCTGACCGGAATACAATCTCCATACCATTCAGACTGGTATGCAATCCCCACACCATTCTGACTGGTCTACAATCTCCACACCATTCAGACTAATCGACAATCTCCACACCACTCAGACTGGTCTACAATCTCCACACCATTCAGACTGGTATGCAATCCCCACACCATTCAGGCTGGTCTACAATCTCCACACAATTCAGTCTGATCTACAATCTCCACACCATTCAGACTGGTCTACAATCTCCACACCATTCAGACTGGTCTACAATCTCCACACTATTCAGACTGGACTACAATCCCCACTCCATTCAGACTGGTCTACAATCCCAACACCATTCAGACTGGTCTGCAAACCCCACACCATTCAGACTGGTCCACAATCCACAACGCATTCGGACTGGTCGACAATCTCCACACCATTCAGACTGGTCTACAATCCCCAAACCATTCAGACTGATCTACAATCTCCACACCACTCAGACTGGTCTACAATCTCCACACCATTCAGACTGGTCTACAATCTCCACACAATTCAGACTGGTCTACAATCTCCACACCATTCAGACCGATCTACAATCCTCACACAATTCAGACTGGTCTACAATCTCCACACCTTTCAGACAGGTCTACAATCTCCACACCATTCAGACTGGTATGCAATCCCCACACCATTCAGACTGGTCTACAATCCCCACACCATTCAGACTGGTATGCAATCCCCACACCATTCAGACTGTTCTACAATCACTCCACGATTCTGACCGGACTACAATCTCCACACCATTCAGACTGGTCTACAATCCCCAGACCATTCAGACTGGTATGCAATCCCCACACAATTCAGACTGGTCTACAATCCCCACACCATTCAGACCGATCTACAATCCTCACACAATTCAGACTGGTCTACAATCTCCACACCTTTCAGACAGGTCTACAATCTCCACACCATTCAGACTGGTATGCAATCCCCACACCATTCAGACTGGTCTACAATCCCCACACCATTCAGACTGTCTACAATCGCCACACCATTCAGACTGCTCTACAATCTCCACACCATTCAGACTGGTATGCAATCCCCACACCATTCAGACTGGTCTACAATCTCCACACCATTCAGACTGGTATGCAATTCCCACACAATTCAGACTGGTATGCAATCCCCACACAAATCAGTCTGGTCTACAATCTCCACACCATTCAGACTGGTCTACAATCACCACACCATTCAGACTGGTATGCAATCCCCACACAATTCAGACTGGTCTACAATCTCCACACCATTTTGACTGGTCTACAATCTCCACACCATTTTGACTGGTCTACAATCTCCACACCATTCAGACTAATCGACAATCTCCACACCACTCAGACTGGTCTACAATCTCCACATCATTCAGACTGGTGTACAATCCCCACACCATTGACACAAGTCTACAATTAGAACACAACTCCGACTGTTCGAAAATCTCCAAATCATTCAGACATCTCTACAATCCGAACTACCATTCAGACTGGTCTACAAACACCACTCCATTCAGACTGGTCTACAATCTCAACTCCATTCAGACTGGTCTACAATCTCAACTCCATTCAGACTGGTCGACAATCCCCACAACATTCGGAATGGTCTACAATCTCCAGACCATTCATACTGGTCTAAAATCTCCACATCATTCAGAATGTAACATAGCCCCACACAACGCAGACTTGTCTGCAATCTGCACTACATTCAGACTAGTCTACAATCTCCACACAATTCAGACTGGTCTACAATCTCCACACCATTCAGACCGATCTACAATCCTCACACAATTCAGACTGGTCTACAATCTCCACACCTTTCAGACAGGTCTACAATCTCCACACCATTCAGACTGGTATGCAATCCCCACACCATTCAGACTGGTCTACAATCCCCACACCATTCAGACTGGTATGCAATCCCCACACAATTCAGACTGTTCTACAATCACTCCACGATTCTGACCGGACTACAATCTCCATTCCATTCAGACTGGTCTACAATCCCCACACCATTCAGACTGGTCTACAATCTCCACACCATTCAGACTAATCGACAATCTCCACACCACTCAGACTGGTCTACAATCTCCACACCATTCAGACTGGTATGCAATCCCCACACCATTCAGGCTGGTCTACAATCTCCACACAATTCAGTCTGATCTACAATCTCCACACCATTCAGACTGGTCTACAATCTCCACACCATTCAGACTGGTCTACAATCTCCACACTATTCAGACTGGACTACAATCCCCACTCCATTCAGATTGGTCTACAATCCCAACACCATTCAGACTGGTCTGCAAACCCCACACCATTCAGACTGGTCCACAATCCACAACGCATTCGGACTGGTCGACAATCTCCACACCATTCAGACTGGTCTACAATCCCCAAACCATTCAGACTGATCTACAATCTCCACACCACTCAGACTGGTCTACAATCTCCACACCATTCAGACTGGTCTACAATCTCCACACCATTCAGACTGGTCTACAATCTACACACCGTTCAGACTGCTCTGCAATCTCCACACCATTCAGACTGGTCTACAATCTCCACAGCTTTCAGACTGGTCTGCAATCTCCACACCATTCAGACTGGTCTGCAATGTCCGCACCGTTCAGACTGGTCTACAATCCCCACACCTTTCACACTGGTCTATATTCCCAACACCATTCAGACTGGTCTACAATCTCCACACCATTCTGACCGGTCTAAAATCCCCACACCATTCAGACTGGTCTACAATCCCAACGCCATTCAGACTGCTCTACAATCCACACAACATTCGGAATGGACTACAATCTCCATACCATTCATACTGGTCTAAAATCTCCACATCATTCAGATTGTAACGTAGACCCCACACAACGCAGACTTGTCTGCAATCTGCACTCCATTCAGACTGGTCAACAATCTCCAAACCATTCAGACTGGTCTACAATCTCCACACCGTTCAGACTTCTCTGCAATCTCCACACCATTCAGACTGGTTTACAATCTCCACAGCTTTCAGACTGGTCTGCAATCTCCACACCATTCAGACTGGTCTACAATGTCCGCACCGTTCAGACTGGTCTACAATCCCCACACCTTTCACACTGGTCTACCTTCCCAACACCATTCAGACTGGTCTACAATCACTACACCATTCTGACCGGACTACAATCTGCATACCATTCAGACTGGTATGCAATCCCCACACCATTCTGACTGGTCTACAATCTCCACACCATTCAGACTAATCGACAATCTCCACACCACTCAGACTGGTCTACAATCTCCACACCATTCAGACTGGTATGCAATCCCCACACCATTCAGGCTGGTCTACAATCTCCACAAAATTCAGTCTGATCTACAATCTCCACACCATTCAGACTGGTCTACAATCTCCACACCATTCAGACTGGTCTACAATCTCCACACTATTCAGACTGGACTACAATCCCCACTCCATTCAGACTGGTCTACAATCCCAACACCATTCAGACTGGTCTGCAAACCCCACACCATTCAGACTGGTCCACAATCCAGAACGCATTCGGACTGGTCGACAATCTCCACACCATTCAGACTGGTCTCCAATCCCCAAACCATTCAGACTGATCTACAATCTCCACACCACTCAGACTGGTCTACAATTTCCACACCATTCAGACTGGTCTACAATCTCCACACCATTCAGACTGGTCTACAATCTCCACACCGTTCAGACTGCTCTGCAATCTCCACACCATTCAGACTGGTCTACAATCTCCACAGCTTTCAGACTGGTCTGCAATCTCCACACCATTCAGACTGGTCTGCAATGTCCGCACCGTTCAGACTGGTCTACAATCCCCACACCTTTCACACTGGTCTACATTCCCAACACCATTCAGACTGGTCTACAATCTCCACACCATTCTGACCGGTCTAAAATCCCCACACCATTCAGACTGGTCTACAATCCCAACGCCATTCAGACTGCTCTACAATCCACACAACATTCGGAATGGACTACAATCTCCATACCATTCATACTGGTCTAAAATCTCCACATCATTCAGATTGTAACGTAGACCCCACACAACGCAGACTTGTCTGCAATCTGCACTCCATTCAGACTGGTCTACAATCTCCAAACCATTCAGACTGGTCTACAATCTCCACACCGTTCAGACTTCTCTGCAATCTCCACACCATTCAGACTGGTCTACAATCTCCACAGCTTTCAGACTGGTCTGCAATCTCCACACCATTCAGACTGGTCTACAATGTCCGCACCGTTCAGACGGGTCTACAATCCCCACACCTTTCACACTGGTCTACCATCCCAACACCATTCAGACTGGTCTACAATCGTCATAGAATTCAGACTGGTCTAAAATTTCCACACCATTCTGACCGGTCTAAAATCCCCACACCATTCAGACTGGTCTACAATCCCCACACCATTCAGACTGGTCTACAATCCACACAACATTCGGAATAGTCTACAATTTCCATACCATTCATACTGGTCTGAAATCTCCACATCATTCAGATTGTAATGTAGACCCCACACAACGCAGACTTGGCTGCAATCTGCACTACATTCAGACTAGTCTACAATCTCCACACAATTCAGACTGGTCTACAATCCCCACACCATTCAGACCGATCTACAATCCTCACACAATTCAGACTGGTCTACAATCTCCTCACCTTTCAGACAGGTCTACAATCTCCACACCATTCAGACTGGTATGCAATACCCACACCATTCAGACTGGTCTACAATCCCCACACCATTCAGACTGGTATGCAATACCCACACCATTCAGACTGGTCTACAATCCCCACACCATTCAGACTGGTATGCAATCCCCACACAATTCAGACTGGTCTACAATCACTACACCATTCTGACCGGACAACAATCTCCATACCATTCAGACTGGTCTACAATCCCCACATTATTCAGACTGGTATGCAATCCCCACACAATTCAGACTGGTCTACAATCCCCACACCATTCAGACTAATCGACAATCTCCACACCACTCAGACTGGTCTACAATCTCCACATCATTCAGACTCGTGTACAATCCCCACACCATTGACAGTAGTCTACAATCAGAACGCAACTCCGACTGTTCGAAAATCTCCAAATCATTCAGACATTTCTACAATCCGAACTACCATTCAGACTGGTCTACAAACACCACTCCATTCAGACTGGTCTACAATCTCAACACCATTCAGACTGGTCTACAATCTCAACTCCATTCAGACTGGTCTACAATCTCCAGACCATTCATACTGGTCTAAAATCTCCACATCATTCAGAATGTAACATAGACCCCACACAACGCAGACTTTTCTGCAATCTGCACTACATTCAGACTAGTCTACAATCTCCACACAATTCAGACTGGTCTACAATCCCCACACCATTCAGACCGATCTACAATGCTCACACAATTCAGACTGGTCTGCAATCTCCACACCATTCAGACTGGTGTACAATCCCCACACCATTGACACTAGTCTACATTCATGACACAACACCGACTGTTCGAAAAACTCCAAATCATTCAGGCATTTCTGCAATCCCTACTACCATTCAGATTGGTTTACAACCTTCACTCCATTCAGACTGGTATACAATCTCCACTCCATTCAGACTGGTCTACAATCTCAACTCCATTCAGACAGTTCTATAATCTCGGCACCTTTCAGATTGGTCTACAATCTCAACACCATTCAGACTGGTCTACAATCTCCACACCTTTCAGAATGGTGTATAATTCCCACAACATTGACACTAGTCTACATTCACGACACAACTCCGACTGTTCGAAAATCTCCAAATCATTCAGACATTTCTGCAATCCCTACTACCATTCAGATTGGTTTACAACCTCCACTCCATTCAGTCTGGTATACAATCTCCACTCCATTCAGACTGGTCTACAATCTCAACTCCATTCAGACAGTTCTATAATCTCGGCACCTTTCAGATTGGTCTACAATCTCAACACCATTCAGACTGGTATGCAATCCCCACACCATTCAGACTGGTCTACAATCTCCACACCATTCAGACTGATCTACATTCTCCACACCATTCAGACTGGTCTACAATCCACACACCATTCAGACTGGTCTACAATCCCCACATCATTCAGACTGATCTACATTCTCCACACCTTTCAGACTGGTCTACAATCTCCACAGCTTTCAGACTGGTCTGCAATCTCCACACCATTCAGACTGGTCTACACTGTCCGCACCGTTCAGACTGGTCTACAATCCCCACACTATTCAGACTGGACTACAATCCCCACTCCATTCAGACTGGTCTACAATCCCAACACCATTCAGACTGGTCTGCAAACCCCACACCATTCAGACTGGTCCACAATCCACAACGCATTCGGACTGGTCGACAATCTCCACACCATTCAGACTGGTCTCCAATCCCCAAACCATTCAGACTGATCTACAATCTCCACACCACTCAGACTGGTCTACAATTTCCACACCATTCAGACTGGTCTACAATCTCCACACCATTCAGACTGGTCTACAATCTCCACACCGTTCAGACTGCTCTGCAATCTCCACACCATTCAGACTGGTCTACAATCTCCACAGCTTTCAGACTGGTCTGCAATCTCCACACCATTCAGACTGGTCTGCAATGTCCGCACCGTTCAGACTGGTCTACAATCCCCACACCTTTCACACTGGTCTACATTCCCAACACCATTCAGACTGGTCTACAATCTCCACACCATTCTGACCGGTCTAAAATCCCCACACCATTCAGACTGGTCTACAATCCCAACGCCATTCAGACTGCTCTACAATCCACACAACATTCGGAATGGACTACAATCTCCATACCATTCATACTGGTCTAAAATCTCCACATCATTCAGATTGTAACGTAGACCCCACACAACGCAGACTTGTCTGCAATCTGCACTCCATTCAGACTGGTCTACAATCTCCAAACCATTCAGACTGGTCTACAATCTCCACACCGTTCAGACTTCTCTGCAATCTCCACACCATTCAGACTGGTCTACAATCTCCACAGCTTTCAGACTGGTCTGCAATCTCCACACCATTCAGACTGGTCTACAATGTCCGCACCGTTCAGACGGGTCTACAATCCCCACACCTTTCACACTGGTCTACCATCCCAACACCATTCAGACTGGTCTACAATCGTCATAGAATTCAGACTGGTCTAAAATTTCCACACCATTCTGACCGGTCTAAAATCCCCACACCATTCAGACTGGTCTACAATCCCCACACCATTCAGACTGGTCTACAATCCACACAACATTCGGAATAGTCTACAATTTCCATACCATTCATACTGGTCTGAAATCTCCACATCATTCAGATTGTAATGTAAACCCCACACAACGCAGACTTGGCTGCAATCTGCACTACATTCAGACTAGTATACAATCTCCACACAATTCAGACTGGTCTACAATCCCCACACCATTCAGACCGATCTACAATCCTCACACAATTCAGACTGGTCTACAATCTCCTCACCTTTCAGACAGGTCTACAATCTCCACACCATTCAGACTGGTATGCAATACCCACACCATTCAGACTGGTCTACAATCCCCACACCATTCAGACTGGTATGCAATACCCACACCATTCAGACTGGTCTACAATCCCCACACCATTCAGACTGGTATGCAATCCCCACACAATTCAGACTGGTCTACAATCACTACACCATTCTGACCGGACAACAATCTCCATACCATTCAGACTGGTCTACAATCCCCACATTATTCAGACTGGTATGCAATCCCCACACAATTCAGACTGGTCTACAATCCCCACACCATTCAGACTAATCGACAATCTCCACACCACTCAGACTGGTCTACAATCTCCACATCATTCAGACTCGTGTACAATCCCCACACCATTGACAGTAGTCTACAATCAGAACGCAACTCCGACTGTTCGAAAATCTCCAAATCATTCAGACATTTCTACAATCCGAACTACCATTCAGACTGGTCTACAAACACCACTCCATTCAGACTGGTCTACAATCTCAACACCATTCAGACTGGTCTACAATCTCAACTCCATTCAGACTGGTCTACAATCTCCAGACCATTCATACTGGTCTAAAATCTCCACATCATTCAGAATGTAACATAGACCCCACACAACGCAGACTTTTCTGCAATCTGCACTACATTCAGACTAGTCTACAATCTCCACACAATTCAGACTGGTCTACAATCCCCACACCATTCAGACCGATCTACAATGCTCACACAATTCAGACTGGTCTGCAATCTCCACACCATTCAGACTGGTGTACAATCCCCACACCATTGACACTAGTCTACATTCATGACACAACACCGACTGTTCGAAAAACTCCAAATCATTCAGGCATTTCTGCAATCCCTACTACCATTCAGATTGGTTTACAACCTTCACTCCATTCAGACTGGTATACAATCTCCACTCCATTCAGACTGGTCTACAATCTCAACTCCATTCAGACAGTTCTATAATCTCGGCACCTTTCAGATTGGTCTACAATCTCAACACCATTCAGACTGGTCTACAATCTCCACACCTTTCAGAATGGTGTATAATTCCCACAACATTGACACTAGTCTACATTCACGACACAACTCCGACTGTTCGAAAATCTCCAAATCATTCAGACATTTCTGCAATCCCTACTACCATTCAGATTGGTTTACAACCTCCACTCCATTCAGTCTGGTATACAATCTCCACTCCATTCAGACTGGTCTACAATCTCAACTCCATTCAGACAGTTCTATAATCTCGGCACCTTTCAGATTGGTCTACAATCTCAACACCATTCAGACTGGTATGCAATCCCCACACCATTCAGACTGGTCTACAATCTCCACACCATTCAGACTGATCTACATTCTCCACACCATTCAGACTGGTCTACAATCCACACACCATTCAGACTGGTCTACAATCCCCACATCATTCAGACTGATCTACATTCTCCACACCTTTCAGACTGGTCTACAATCTCCACAGCTTTCAGACTGGTCTGCAATCTCCACACCATTCAGACTGGTCTACACTGTCCGCACCGTTCAGACTGGTCTACAATCCCCACACCTTTCAGAATGGTCTACAATCTCCACACCATTCAGACTGGTCTACAATCTCCACACCGTTCAGACTGCTCTGCAATCTCCACACCATTCAGACTGGTCTACAATCTCCACACCATTCAGACTGGTCTACAATCCCCACACCATTCAGACTGGTATGCAATCCCGACACCATTCAGACTTGTCTACAATCTCCACACCACTCAGTCTGATCTACAAACTCCACACCATTCAGACTGGTCTACAATCTCCACACCATTCAGACTGGTCTACAATCTCCACACCATTCAGACTGGTCTACAATCTCCACACCGTTCAGACTGCTCTGCAATCTCCACACCATTCAGACTGCTCTACAATCTCCACAGCTTTCAGACTGGTCTGCAATCTCCACACCATTCAGACTGCTCTACAGTGTCCGCACCGTTCAGACTGGTCTACAATCCCCACACCTTTCACACTGGTCTACATTGCCAACACCATTCAGACAGGTCTACAATCCTCACAGAATTCAGACTGGTCTACAATCTCCACACCATTCTAACCGGTCTACAATCTCCACACCATTCAGACTTCTCACCAATCTCTACACCATTCAGACTGGTCTGCAATCCAAACACAATTCAGACTGGTCTACAATCCCCACACCATTCAGACTGGTCTACAATCCACACACCATTCAGACTGGTCTACAATCCCCTCAGAATTCAGACTTGACTACAATTTCCACACCATTCGGTTTTCTCGACAATCCCCACACCATTGAGAATGGTGTATAATTCCCACAACATTGACAATAGTCTACATTCACGACACAACTCCGACTGTTCGAAAAACTCCAAATCATTCAGGCATTTCTGCAATCCCTACTACCATTCAGATTGGTTTACAATCTCCACTCCATTCAGTCTGGTATACAATCTCCACTCCATTTAGACTGGTCTACAATCTCAACTCCATTCAGACAGTTCTATAATCTCGGCACCTTTCAGATTGGTCTACAATCTCAACACCATTCAGACTGATCTACATTCTGCACACCATTCAGACTGGTCTACAATCCACACACCATTCAGACTGGTCTACAATCCCCACATCATTCAGACTGTTCTACATTCTCCACACCATTCAGACTGGTCTACAATGCACACACCATTCAGACTGGTCTACAATCCCCACATCATTCAGACTGCTCTACAATCCCCACACCATTCAGACTGATCTACAATCTCCACACTATTCAGACTGGTCTACAATCCCCACACAATTCAGACAGATCTACAATCTCCACACCATTCAGACTGGTCTACAATCCACACACCATTCAGACTGTTCTACAATCCCCACTCCATTCAGACTGGTTTACAATCTCCACTCCATTCAGTCTGGTCTAAAATCCACACACCATTCAGACCGGTCTACAATCTCCACACCATTCAGACTGGTCTACAATGTCAAGTCCATTCAGACTGGTCAACAATCTCAACTCCATTCAGACAGGTCTACAATCTCCACACCATTCAGACTGGTCTACAATCTCCACACCATTCAGACTGGTATGCAATCCCCACACAATTCAGACTGATCTACATTCTCCACACCATTCAGACTGGTCTACAATCCACACACCATTCAGACTGGTCTACAATCCCCACATCATTCAGACTGATCTACAATCTCCACACCATTCAGACTGGTCTACAATCTCCACACCATTCAGACTGGTCTACAATCTCCACACTATTCAGACTGGACTACAATCCCCACTCCATTCAGACTGGTCTACAATCCCAACACCATTCAGACTGGTCTGCAAACCCCACACCATTCAGACTGGTCCACAATCCACAACGCATTCGGACTGGTCGACAATCTCCACACCATTCAGACTGGTCTACAATCCCCAAACCATTCAGACTGATCTACAATCTCCACACCACTCAGACTGGTCTACAATCTCCACACCATTCAGACTGGTCTACAATCTCCACACCATTCAGACTGGTCTACAATCTACACACCGTTCAGACTGCTCTGCAATCTCCACACCATTCAGACTGGTCTACAATCTCCACAGCTTTCAGACTGGTCTGCAATCTCCACACCATTCAGACTGGTCTGCAATGTCCGCACCGTTCAGACTGGTCTACAATCCCCACACCTTTCACACTGGTCTATATTCCCAACACCATTCAGACTGGTCTACAATCTCCACACCATTCTGACCGGTCTAAAATCCCCACACCATTCAGACTGGTCTACAATCCCAACGCCATTCAGACTGCTCTACAATCCACACAACATTCGGAATGGACTACAATCTCCATACCATTCATACTGGTCTAAAATCTCCACATCATTCAGATTGTAACGTAGACCCCACACAACGCAGACTTGTCTGCAATCTGCACTCCATTCAGACTGGTCAACAATCTCCAAACCATTCAGACTGGTCTACAATCTCCACATCGTTCAGACTTCTCTGCAATCTCCACACCATTCAGACTGGTCTACAATCTCCACAGCTTTCAGACTGGTCTGCAATCTCCACACCATTCAGACTGGTCTACAATGTCCGCACCGTTCAGACTGGTCTACAATCCCCACAGCTTTCACACTGGTCTACCTTCCCAACACCATTCAGACTGGTCTACAATCACTACACCATTCTGACCGGACTACAATCTCCATACCATTCAGACTGGTATGCAATCCCCACACCATTCTGACTGGTCTACAATCTCCACACCATTCAGACTAATCGACAATCTCCACACCACTCAGACTGGTCTACAATCTCCACACCATTCAGACTGGTATGCAATCCCCACACCATTCAGGCTGGTCTACAATCTCCACAAAATTCAGTCTGATCTACAATCTCCACACCATTCAGACTGGTCTACAATCTCCACACCATTCAGACTGGTCTACAATCTCCACACTATTCAGACTGGACTACAATCCCCACTCCATTCAGACTGGTCTACAATCCCAACACCATTCAGACTGGTCTGCAAACCCCACACCATTCAGACTGGTCCACAATCCACAACGCATTCGGACTGGTCGACAATCTCCACACCATTCAGACTGGTCTCCAATCCCCAAACCATTCAGACTGATCTACAATCTCCACACCACTCAGACTGGTCTACAATTTCCACACCATTCAGACTGGTCTACAATCTCCACACCATTCAGACTGGTCTACAATCTCCACACCATTCAGACTGCTCTGCAATCTCCACACCATTCAGACTGGTCTACAATCTCCACAGCTTTCAGACTGGTCTGCAATCTCCACACCATTCAGACTGGTCTGCAATGTCCGCACCGTTCAGACTGGTCTACAATCCCCACACCTTTCACACTGGTCTACATTCCCAACACCATTCAGACTGGTCTACAATCTCCACACCATTCTGACCGGTCTAAAATCCCCACACCATTCAGACTGGTCTACAATCCCAACGCCATTCAGACTGCTCTACAATCCACACAACATTCGGAATGGACTACAATCTCCATACCATTCATACTGGTCTAAAATCTCCACATCATTC